>NC_061856.1:29008347-29013347 GCF_019202785.1 Penaeus chinensis
GACATGCATATATAGTGAGGATAATTACTCACTATAGATTGTAAATAGGGATAATACTACAGTATAAGGAAAAACATTATAAAATCTCGATAAACCTAGATAGGTTATCAATACCTTCATTACGCTTTACACTGAATTTGTTTTTTTCTTTTCTTTATCTATCTGTTTTTTTTAATCTATCGTCTCTCTCGTCTTCTTCTTATCAACATTATCTCCTTCTTTATTTAGTGTCTTTCACCGTTTATTTCTATTCCTCTCCTTCTTCTCTTTCTCCTCTTCCTCTTCTCTTCGTTTTCCTCCTCCTATTTCTATTTCCCGTTTTTGTCATCTTTTTCATCATACTGACTCTCCTCATCTTTGGGAAAGGGAAGAGAGAAGAAGAAAAGAGAAATAGGGAAGGAGAGACGAATGGGTAAGTAGGATAGATGTGAATTAATATGTATTGAAGACACAAACTATAGGAAGGCAGATCAATACACACTTATACACATGTTATATACGTACTTCGTATCTCACGCTTGCTATTAATCGTATGCAACAAAACAATCTAATATCGCGTTTCCCAGCATTTTCTCCTCTTTCGTCTCTATTAAATCCGGCCCTTTATTCTCTCTCGTCGCCTTTTCCTTCATTTCTCCCCCACCTTTATGTCACCCCCCCTTCCCCTCCTCCCCTCCCTGTCCCCTCCTTACCCCCTCCTCCTTCAACATAACTTTCCCAGGCTACTGCACATACCACTGCCTCACGCGTACACACACACACACACACACACACACACATACACACGCGCAAAAAAACCCTTCCCATCAAAAAAATATGATTATCGATTCTTCTTCATCCTTTTTTTTTTTTTTTTCCTTCTTCTTCTTCATCTTAACTAGATTTTCCTCTCGTTCTATAGAATTTCCTTCAGGCTACAACCAAGGTGTCTGCGGGTGATATTGGGCGATCACGATCACCGCGTCTCACAAAGGGGGGGGGGGGGGGGAGGAGGAGGAGGGGGAGGGGGAGGAAGAGGGGGGTGAGGGGGAGGAGGGGGAGGAGGAGGGGGAGGAGGAGGAGGAGGAGGAGGAGGAGGAGGAGTAGGAGGGGAGGGGAGGAGGAGGAGGAGGAGGAGGAGGGGGGAGGAGGAGGAGGAGGAGGAGGGGGGAAGGGGAGGAGGAGGGGGAGGAGGAGGAGGAGGAGGAGGAGGGGGAGGAGGAGGAGGAGGAGGAGGAGGAGGAGGAGGAGGAGGGGTGGAGGAGGAGGATGAGGGGAGGAGGAGGAGAGGAGGAGGAGGAGGAAGGAGGAGGGGGAGGAGGGGGAAAGGGGAAGAGAAGGAGGGGGGAGGAGGATGAGGAGAGGGGAGGAGGAGGGAGGAGGAGGAGGGGGAGGAGGAGGAGGAGGAGGAGGGGGGGGAAAGGAGGAGGAGGAGGAGGAGGGGGAGGGGGAGGAGAGGGAGGAGGAGGAGGAGGAGGAGAATGAGACATGGGGAGAAGGAGGAAAAAGGGGTTAGAGGGGAAGGGGGAGGAGAGGGAGGAGGAGAGGGAGGGAAGATTAAGATTTGGAGGAGGATTAGGAGGATTACGATTAGGAGGATTAGGATTAGGAGAAGAGGGAGGAGGAGAGGAAGGAACATTTGGACTAGGCTTATGATTAGGATTAGGATAAGGAGGAGAAGGATTATGATTTGGATTAGGAGGAGGAAAATGAAGAGGATTAGCATTAGGAGGATTAGGAGGAGGAAGATTGGGGGGAGGAGGATTGGGAGGAGGAGGATTAGGAGGAGGAGGATTGGGAGGAAGAGGATTGGTGGGGGAGGAGGTTTGGGGAGGAAGAGGATTGGGAGAAGAGGATTGGGAGGAGGGGGATTGGGGGGGGGAGGAGATTGGGAGGAAGAGGATTGGGAGGAGGAGATTGGGAGAAGAGGTTGGGGGAGGAGGATTGGGAGGAGGAGGAGGGGGAGGAAGAGGATTGGGAGGAAGAGGATTGGGAGAGAGGATTGGGAGGAAGAGGATTGGGAGGAGGAGGATTGGGAGGAGGAGGATTGGGAGGAAGAGGATTGGGAGGAGGAGGATTGGGAGGAGGAGGATTGGGAGGAGGAGGATTGGGAGGAGGAGGATTGGGAGGAGGAGGATTGGGAGGAAGAGGATTGGGAGGAAGAGGATTGGGAGGAAGAGGATTGGGAAGAAGAGGATTGGGGGGAAGAGGATTGGGAGGAAGAGGATTGGGAGGAGGAGGATTGGAGGAGGAGGATTGGGAGGAGGGAGGTTGGGAGGAGGGGGATTGGGAAGGAGGAGGATTGGGGGGAAAGAGGATTGGGAGGGAAGGGGGATTGGGGAAGGGGGATTGGGAGGAAGAGGATTGGGGGGGAAGAGGATTGGGGGAGGGGATTGGGGGGGATGAGGATTGGGAGGAGGAGGGTTTGGGGAGGAGGAGGATTGGGAGGAAGAGGATTGGGAGGGGAGGTTTGGGGAGGAAGAGGTTTGGGAGGAAGAGTTTTGGGGGGGAGGAGGAATTGGGAGGAGGAGGATTGGGAGGAGGAGGATTGGGAGGAGGGAGGATTGGGGGGAAAGAGGATTGGGGAGGAGGGTGGAGGAGGGATTGGGAGGAAGAGGTTTGGGGGGAATTTTTTTTTTGGGAGGAAGAGGATTGGGAGGAGGGAGGATTGGGAGGAGGGGTTTGGGAAGGAGGAGGTTTGGGGAGGAGGAGGATTGGGAGGAAGGGGTTGGGGAGGAGGAGGATTGGGAGGAAGAGGATTGGGAGGAAGAGGATTGGGAGGAAGAGGATTGGGAGGAAAGGAGGATGGGAGGAGGAGGTTTGGAGGGGAGGAGGATTGGGAGGAGGGGGGATTGGGGGGAAAAGAGGATTGGGAGGAGGAGGATTGGGAGGAGGAGGATTGGGAGGAGGAGGATTGGGAGGAAGAGGATTGGGAGGAGGAGGATTGGGAGGAGGAGGATTGGGAGGAAGAGGATTAGAATTAGGAGGATTAGGGGGAAAAGAGGATTGGGAGGAAGAGGATTGGGAGGAGGGAGGATTGGGAGGAGGAGGATTAGGAGGAGGGGGAAATTGGGAGGAGGAGTATTGGAGGAGGGGGGATTGGGAGGAGGGGGTTGGGGGAGGGGGGAATTAGGAGGAGGAGGATGGGGGAGGAGGATTAGGGGGAGGAGGATTGGGAGGAGGAGGTTTGGGGGAGGAGGAGGATTGGGAGGAGGAGGATTAGGAGGAGGGGGAAATTGGGGGGGAGGGGATTAGGAGGAGGAGGATTAGGAGGAGGAGGATTGGGAGGAGGTGGAATAGGAGGAAGGGGAAATTGGGAAGGGAGGATTGGGAGGAGTGGAGGATTAGGAGGAGGGGGATTGGGAGGAGGAGGTTGGGAGGAGGAGGATTAGGAGGAGGAGGTTAGGAGGAGGAGGATTGGGAGAGGAGGTTTAGGAGGAGGGAGGATTGGGAGGTGGGGGATTAGGAGGAGGAGGAAGGAGGAGGAGGATTGGGAGGAGGGGATGTAGGGGGAAGAGAATTGGGGAAGAGGAGGGATTGGGAGGAGGAGGATTAGGAGGAAGAGACTTGGGGAAAGAGGGATTGGGGGGGAAAAGGAGGATTAGGAGGAAAGGGGAGAATTGGGAAGAGGAGTTGGGGGAGGAGGGGGATTAGGAGGAAGGGGAATTGGAAGAGGAGGATTGGGGGAGGAGGATTAGGAGGAGGAGGATTAGGAGGAGGAGGTTTGGGGAGAGGGGAAATGGGAAGAGGAGGGATTAGGGAGGTGGAGGATTAGGAGGAAGAGAATTGGGAAGAGGAGGATTGGGAGGAGGAGGATTAGGAGGAGGAGGATTAGGAGGAGGAGGATTGGGAGAGGAGGATTGGGAAGAGGAGGATTAGGAGGAGGAGGATTGGGAGGAGGAGGATTAGGAGGAGGAGGATTAGGAGGAGGAGGATTGGGAGGAGGTGGATTAGGAGGAAGAGAATTGGGAAGAGGAGGATTGGGAGGAGGAGGATTAGGAGGAGGAGGATTAGGAGGAGGAGGATTGGGAAGAGGAGGATTGGGAGGAGGAGGATTAGGAGGAGGATATTATAGGAGGAGGAGGTTTGGGGAAAGAGGAGGATTGGGAAGAGGAGGATTAGGAGGAGGAGGGTTTGGGGGAGGAGGAGGTTTTAGGAGGAGGAGGATTAGGGGGAGGGGATTGGGAGGAGGTGGATTAGGAGGAAGAGAATTGGAAGGGAGGAGTGGGGGAGGGGGTTTAGGGGAGGGGGAATTAGGAGGAGGAGGATGGGAAAAAGGGGATTAGGAGGAGGAGGATTGGGGGAGGGGATTAGGAGGAGGGGGTATTAGGAGGAGGAGGTTGGGGAGGGGTGGATTAGGGGGAAAGAGATGGGAAGAGGGATTGGGAGGGGGGGAGGTTGGGGAGGAGGATTGGGAGGAGGGTAGGAGGAGGGGGAAAATTTAAAAAGGGGGGGGGGAGGGGGGAAATTGGGGAAAAGAGGGGTTGGGGGAAGAGGAGGATTAGAGGAGGAGGTTTGGGGGAGGAGGGGGGATTGGAGGGGAGGTTAGGAGGAGGAGGATTGGAGGAGGAGATTAGGGGGAGGAATTGGGAGGGGGAGGTTGGAGGAGGAGGATTAGGAGGAGGAGGATTAGGAGGGGAGGATGGGAAGAGGAGGTTTGGAAGAGGGGTTAGGAGGAGGAGGTTTGGGGAGGAGGAGGATTAGGAGGAGGAGGATTAGGAGGAGAGGATTGGGGGAGGTGGATTAGGAGGAAGAGAATTGGGAAGAGGGGTTGGGAGGAGGAGGATTAGGAGGAGGTGGATAGGAGGAGGAGGATTGGAAGGAAGGGGGATTAGGAGGAGGAGGTTTTAGGGGGGAGGAGGATTGGGAGGAGGAGGAGTTGGAGGAGGAGGTTGGGAGGAGGTGGTTTTTGGGGGAAAGGGAGAATTGGGAAGAGGAGGATTGGGAGGAGGAGGATTAGGAGGAGGAGGATTAGGAGGAGGAGGTTTTGGGAGGAAGGGAGGTTTAGGAGGAGGAGGATT
>NC_061856.1:29030847-29033347 GCF_019202785.1 Penaeus chinensis
GGAGTAGGGAGGGGGGGAGGAGAGAGGGGAGTGGGAAGGAAGGAGGGTGAAATGGAGGGAGTGGGGGGGGAAGGAGGGTTGGAGGGAGGGAGTGGGGGGGGAAAGGAGGGTTGAGAGGGAGGGAGTGGGGAGGGAAGGAGGGTGAGAGGGGGGGAATGTAGGGGGGGAAGGAGGGTGAAAGGGAGGGATTTGGGTGGGGGGAAGGGAGGGAGAGAGGGAGGGAGTTGGGAAGGAAGGGGGTTTGAAATGGGGGACGTGGGGAGGGAAGGAGGGGTGGGGAGGGAGGGAATAGGGAGGGAAGGAGGTGAGAGGAGGGAGGGAGTGGGGGGGGGAAAGGGGGTGAAATGGGAGGGAGGTGGGGAGGGAAGGAGGGTGTGAGGAGGGAGTGGGGAGGGAAGGAGGTGTGAGGAGGGGTGGGGAGGAAGAGGGTAGCATGGAGAGTGTGAGGGAGGGAGTGGGGAGGGAAGGAGGGTTGAGGAGGAGTGGGGGAGGGAAGGAGGGTGTGAGGGGGGAGTGGGGAGGAAGGAGGGTGAGGGAAGGAGTCGGGAGGGAAGGAGGGTGTGAGGGAGGGAGTGGGGAAGGGAAGGAGGTGTGATGGAGGGAGTGGGGAGGGAAGGAGGGTGTGAGGGAGGAGGAGTGGGGAGGAAGGAGGGTTGTGAGGGAGGGAGTTGGGAAGGGAGGAGGGTGTGAGGGAAGGAGAGTGGGGAGGAAGGAGGGTGTGGGGAGGGAGGTGGGGAGGGAAGGAGGGTGTGAGGGAGGGGTGGGGAGGGAAGGAGGGTGTGAGGAGGAGTGGGGAGGAAGGAGAGGGTTGAGAGGGAGGGAGTGGGGAGTGAAGGATAAAGAGGCTTTTGATGTTCGACGGAAGGCCAGTGAGCAGAGGTGTGTTTACTCAACGTGGGAAGGGAGGATGGAGGGAGGGAGGGAGGTGGGGAGGGAAGGAGGGAGTGGGGAGGAGGAGGAGAGGTTCAGGTGGGGAGGGAGATGGGAGGGAAGGAGGGTGTGAGGGAGGGAGTGGGGAAGGGAAGGAGGGTATGAGGGAGGGGTGGAGAGGGAAGGAGGGTGAGGGAGGGTGTGCGAAGGAGGAGGGATGGAGGAGTAGTGAGGGAGGGAAGCCGTTTTGATGGGATGGGGAAGGAGGTTGAGGGGAGGGCAGTGGGGAGGGGAAGGGGGGTTTTGTGAGGGGAGGGAGTGGGGAGGGAAGGAGGGTGAGAGGGAGGGAGTGGGGAGGGAAGGAGGGTGTGAGGGAGGGAGTGGGGAGGGAAGGAGGGTGAGAGGGAGGGAGTTGGGAGGAAGGAGGGTGAGAGGGGAGGGAGTGTGGGAAGGGAAGAGATTGAGAGGGAGGGGTTATAGAGGGGTGGGAAGGGGGTGAGAGGGAGGAGAGAAGCGAAGAGAGAGGGGAGAAGAGGGTGTGATGGGAGGGGTGGGGAGGGAAGGAGGGTGTAGAGGGAGGGAGAATGGGGGAGGGAAGGAGGGTGTGAGGGAGGGAGTGGGAGGGAAGGAGGGTGTGAGGGAGGGAGTGGGGAGGGAAGGATGGTGTGAGAGGGAGGGAGTGGGGAGGAAGGAGGTGAATATTGGTGGGAGGGGTGGGGAGGAAGGAGGGATGGAGGGAATGGGAGTGGGGAGGAAGGATGGTGTGAGGGAGGAGTGGGGAGGGATAGGAGGGGTTTGGAGGGAGGGTAGGGGGGAGGGAAGGAGGGGTGAGAGGAGGGAGTGGGGAGGGAAGGAGGGTGGAGGAGGGAATGGGAGGGAGGAGGGTGTGAGGGAGGGTGGAGTGGGGAGGGAAGGAGGGTGTGGAGGAGAGGTTTTTAGTGGGGAGGGAGATGGTTGATTGTTTGGGGGGGGTTGGGAGGAGTGGGGAGGGAAGGGGGGTTGTGGGGAGGGAAAGGGGGAGGGAAGGAGGGTGTGAGGGAGGGGAGTGGGGGGGGGAAGGGGGGGGTTTGAGGGGGGAGGGGGGAGGTAAGGAGGGTGAGAGGAAGGGATGGGAAGGAAAGGAGGTAGGAGGGAAGGAGGAAGGGGGGGGGAAGGAGGGGAAGGGGAGGAAAAAAGGGAAAAGGGGGAAGGGGGAGAGAAGGAGAGAAGGAGGGCTGGAGGGAAAAAAGGAGTTGGGTGGGAAGGAGGGAGGGAGAGAAGGAGGGAACAACAGGAGCAGAATCGACACCAAACGAGCTTGACTCCAAAGCACGAACAGACAAAACGGCCTGAAGATCGCCCTCGTCCCAGATCCACGGGGGCCTTCTCGCGGCGCAGTCACGAGATTCACTCGACGTGGATTTCCCTTGCGGGTTCGGACTGTCAGGTTTGAACGTCAGGAAACAACGTCAGTAAAGAAATTTGTCGGAAAGGTAATGTAAGACCCACTGTCAGTGAGGAAAACGTCAGGAGAAGGCGTCCAGGAGGAGCAAGCCCAAGTTGAAAAACAGAGCACGTAGGAGGCAATGTTAAGCAGGAGATGCAAACAGCTACACCAGGAAACACCAACCAGCAGGCAGCAGACAGCGAA
>NC_061856.1:29050847-29053901 GCF_019202785.1 Penaeus chinensis
CACCACCAGCATTACTACCACCAACACTACTAACAATACCAGCACTACTAGCACCAACACTAACACCACCACACTACCAACACCATCAGCACTACTAACACTATTAATACTACTAACACCACCAGTACTACTAACACTATCAACACTACTAACACCACCAGCACTACTAACACTATCAACACTACTAACACCACCAGATTACTATCACCACCAGCACTACTAGCGCCATTAACACTAATATCACCAGCACTACTAACAGAATCAACACTACTAACACCACCAGACTACTAACACCAACACTACTAACACCACCAACACCACTAACACCAACACTACTAACACTATTATCATCAACAACAACGACAGCAAAAACTAGACGCAGGTCCGCCCTTCACCTCGGGGGGAAGCCCTGCTGGCGCCAGGCTGGGTTGGGCGTGCGAAGGGATGGGCGGGGGCGACAGAAGGGCGTGAGGGCGGCCTCTAGTTTTTTTTCTTTTAATCCCCTCTCTTTCTCTCTCTCTTCGCCTTTCTGTCTCTCTCTCTCTCTCTCTCTCTCTCTCTCTCTCTCTCTCTCTCTCTCTCTCTCTTCGCCTTTCTGTCTCTTTCCTTCCCTGTCTCTGTTTTTCTTTCTCTGTCTGCTTCTCTTTCTGACAATCTTTTCTCTATACAATCTTTTCTCTCTGCACTTAAGCCACAGATTCATATAATATCGAACTCGAGTTTCAATTTATTCTGTTGACTAATGCAGCTCTAATACCAAGGTTGCAGTTCGAGGCAGGGAAATCACAGACTACGTGCTGGAACTCAAAAGACGCTTCGGTCATGTTTTATCATCATCTTTATTATTATTATTATTATTATTATTACTATTATTATCATTATTATAATCATTATTATTATTATTATTATTATTATTATTATTATTATTATTATCATTATTATTATCATTATTATTATCATTATTATTATTATCATTATTATTATTATTATTATTATTATTATTATTATTATTATAGCGATTATTACTATTTCATAGTGACAATAATAATACTGATAACTACAATAATAATAATGATAATAATAATAATAATAACAAGGGTTGGAGAAGGAGGAAAAGGTGAAAAAAGAGAACACAAGGAAGAAAAAAGAAAGAAAAAAAGAACGTAGAATTTCAGGTCACCTCAAAAAGCAATATCCACTTTTCCATCAATCAGTCCTCCTACCCTGAAGGAGTTCCCAAACCATCGACGTCTCTCCCTCTTGCCCCTTCCCTGTCCTATTCCCTCCCCCCTTCGTCCTTGTGTCTCTCTCGTTTCTTCCTAGTCCCTCCTTCATCCCTCCTTTTGTTTCTCTCGTTTCTTCCTCGCCCCTCCTTCCTTGCTTCTTGTGATTCTACGTACTTTTTCCTAGACTCTCCCTCCTCCCTCCTTCCTGCCTACTCTTACCCTTTTCCCTCCTCTTGTTCCTCTCTCCTCCTTCCTTTCCTTCCTCCATTCCCACCTTCTCCTCCTACCCCATCCCCTCCCCCTCCCCCCCTGCCTACTCTCGAATCCTAAAAGTTCTGTCGAGCCCTTGGCTACCTGGCCACCTATAAACGTGAACAGCCTTGAGTAAGAAAACGGCAGCGTGTAGGAACCATGTAACTATTGGTGAGACCCTGGTAGTTCCCTAGTAGGACCCTGGGAGCACAGTGGTAAGACCCAAATAGGACCTAGATAGGACGCTACTGGCAAGAACCCTTAGGCTCTGTGTGTGTGTGTGTGTGTGTGCGGGACTAGTGGTTATTCCATCAGAGTGTTATTGGATAAGGAGAGCCTCGGGTAAGGATCCTCTGGGTGCTTGGATAACGTGTGGGACTCGTGTAGGGCGTCTGGGCAGGTAAGGTATTTTGCGTGGGTAAACTGGGCACCCAATGGGAAATTAGATATTGGTGAAGATATCATAAAAAAGAAAGAATATGAAAAATAAGAGGAAGAGGAAGGCATGGAGTGATTTGGATCAACAAGGGAGAAGGGTACTGCGTCGTAAGTGAGGGTCTTTTGACCTATATTCTGAAGGGCTTGGAAAACGCACTCTGGACGTACTAAAAATCCTCAAGGTATTTACACAAGGACGTTAAGTATTTGAACTGAATATTAAGGGCCACAGAGCACTTAGTACATCCAGGAGCACACTTCACGGTACACGAAGGACTTTGAAAATACAAAGGAAGAAACAAAGGAAGGGACAAAGAAGAGTCTAAAGAACACGCTGATAGATGGTTTGTCGTTAGTATACTCGTAAATGTCTGTCTATTAACGTATGGTTGATCTTGTAGATGGACAAATAGAGCAGTCCATCTCCGAAGCGCGTTTTGAAAGTTTGAAATCCCGCATCGGTAAACAAAAAAACAAAAAACAAAAAAAAAAAAAAACATAAAAGAAGAAAATAACAGTTTACTTGCATTCATCCCTACGGCACACAATCAGAAAAAAGCAAAGGAATCATAAAACAGGAAAAAAGTAGATTTTGCGTAATAGCATATCGACGGCCCTATGTAAGCGTGAGAGCCGCGGGGTGAAAGGACGGCGTAATCAGGGCTGTGCTGTCTTTAGGACCCTCGGACTCGCCCTAATGTATACGGGACTCGCGGCTGTCTCATTGGGATGTTACCAGGATACTCGAGCAACATGTTACCGTAGGAGTATTATGGTAATTATGGTAACTACCTTGCTGGCTGGCTATTTGGTAGTTGGAGAAGAAGAGGTCAAGTCTCGGACGAATTATAAAGACTCTTTTTAGTCTCCCATGCTGTTAAATACGCAGGACATTATAGAAATTGGATAATACAAGGAGAAAGATACAGTAAAAAAGAAAAAAAGAAAAAAGAAAAAACAAGAGAAACGCGAAAGGGAACAGATACACGCGATACACAAGGAAGTTGAAAGACACACACACACACATAGAGGATGAGAGAGGAGAGGAGAGAGAGAGGAGGGAGAGAGAGAGAGAGAGAGAGAGAGAGAGAGAGAGAGAGAGAGAGAGGGTGGGAGGGAGAGAGAAAGGAGGGGGGGG
>NC_061856.1:29066501-29069001 GCF_019202785.1 Penaeus chinensis
ACTGTTGATGCTGTTATTATTACTATTATGAATATAGAATATATGTATAATAAAGATGATTATAATAATAATAATCATGTTAATTCTTTTCATTCTTATTATCATCATCTTTATCATTATTATCATAATTGTTGTTATTATCATTATCATTCTTATTAATATCATTGTTATCATTATTATCATTGTTATTATCGTTATTATTATTATTATTATTATTATTTTTATTATTATCATCATCATTCTTATTATTGTTATTATTATTGTTATCATTATCATTCTTATTAATATTATTGTTATCATTATTATTATTATGATTATTATTATTACTATTATCATTTTTATAATGATTATTATTATCATTATGATTATTACTACTACTATTATCATAATTATTATAATAATCATTTCTATTATTATTATTATTATCATTATTATCATTATTAATTGTCCTTATCATTATTACTATCATTATAATTGTCATTATCATTATTATTATTAGCAGTAGTAGTAAGAGTAATATTAGTTTAAGTATTATTATTATGATCATACTGCTCTTTATCTCTATTGTTATCATTATTATTATTATTATAATTGTTATTATTATTATTATATTATTATTATCATTATAACCCTTAATCTCATTATTATCATTATCATTTTGATTTTTATTATTGTTATCATTATAATTGCTATTATCATTATCATTATCATTATTCTTATCTGTGATCTATCTTTCTCAATATCTTCCATCAACCTCATAATCTTGATTCATCTTTCAGCATTCACCTCTTGCATCAACCACGTATTTCATCATCAATCTCATTAAGTTCAGGTTTTAGCATTTATCATTTATATCTTCTACGTCTGTCTTCTTATCAGCCTTGCCTTTCATCCTCATTTCCTTCCATCAGCTTCGTCCTTCAGCTTCAGTCTCGTCCTTTGGTAGCAGTATCTTGCTCTCTCTCTCTCTCTTTTATCCCCCGTCATCTCGCAGCATCAGTCCCTTGCTTCATCTCCTAAGAGCAGCAGATTCGTGTATTAACCTCCTTTTAGAGCAATAGTTTTGTTTTTTTGAATCGTCGAGGATTGCTTCGGTCGTATCTTTTGCGTTCGATGCGATCCTTCATCATAGCCACGTCTGCATCAATCTCTTGCATCACCTTAGCTATTGCATCAACGCCTTTTAGATCAGTCACATCACCCGAGGTCAGTCACATCTACCGAGGTCAGTCACATCACCCGAGGTCTGTCACATCACCCGAGGTCATTCACATCACCCGAGGTCAGTCACATCACCCGAGGTCTTTCACATCACCCGAGGTCAGTCACATCACCCGAGGTCAGTCACATCACCCGAGGTCAGTCACATCTACCGAGGTCAGTCACATCACCCGAGGTCTGTCACATCACCCGAGGTCATTCACATCACCCGAGGTCAGTCACATCACCCGAGGTCTGTCACATCACCCGAGGTCAGTCACATCACCCGAGGTCAGTCACATCACCCGAGGTCAGTCACATCACCTGAGGTCAGTCACATCACCCGAGGTCAGTCACATCACCCGAGGTCAGTCACATCACCCGAGGTCAGTCACATCACCCGAGGTCAGTCACATCACCCGAGGTCAGTCACATCACCCGAGGTCAGTCACGTCACCCGAGGTCAGTCACATCACCCAAGATCAGTCACATCACCCGAGGTCAGTCACATCACCCGAGGTCAGTCACATCACCCGAGATCAGTCACATTACCCGAGGTCAGTCACATCACCCGAGATCAGTAACATCACCCGAGGTCAGTCACATCACCCGAGGTCAGTCATATCACCCGAGGTCACTCACATCACCCGAGGTCAGTCACATCACCCGGTCAGTCACATCACCCGAGATCAGTCACATCACCCGAGGTCATTCACATCACCCGAGGTCAGTCACATCACCCGAGGTCAGTCACATCACCCGAGATCAGTCACATCACCCGAGGTCAGGCACATCACCCGAGATCAGTCACATCACCCGAGGTCAGTCACATCACCCGAGATCAGTCACATCACCCGAGGTCAGTCACATCACCCGAGGTCAGTCACATCACCCGAGGTCAGTCACCCGAGCCAAACCTCATCTCATACATCAACTTACCTTTTATTTTTGACCCACCCTGATCTCACGGAATCAACAGCATCCTCTTGCATCGACCTCATCTTGCAACACCATTCTCTCACAACAACCGCAGCCTCTTTTGTAACCGTCTCACCTCTTGCCTCAAGTCTATCGCGAAGCATCTCGGTTTCTTGCATCTCGCCTCCGAACGAAAGTCTTTCATCAGCATCAGTTGAATCCGAGGGAAGATATACCTGCATAGTTTACCTCGTATTCTCTCTTCCTTTTTTTTTCCTTTTTTCTTTTCTCTCTCTGTCTGTTTCCCTCCTATCTGGCATTTCTTTTCTTTTTCTTCACCTCTTCAGTCCTCTAACTCAAAATGTCTAATCGATCGTCAAAA
>NC_061856.1:29091501-29099001 GCF_019202785.1 Penaeus chinensis
ACACACACACACACACACACACACACACTCACACTCACACTCACACACATACATACACATAAAACATACACGCACACGCATGCGCACACGCACGCACACACAATCACACACATGCGCAGACACGTGCATCTCTTTCAACAGCTGATGCGTATCTGATCTTTTATTATTATTAGTTACCGATTTTATGGAGGGGGTGGAATTGGGAAGGGGAGGGGGGAGGGGGAGGGGGGGCAGGTTTTGGGCTTGCAAGGTGATGTTGGGGATCGGAGTTGGGGAAGGAGGGGGGGTGGGGCACAGTGTGGAGGGGATCATTGGGGTCTGGATTGGTGGGGAAAGGGGGGTAGGGGAGGGGTGGGGGGATTAGGGTCGGAGGGTCGGAAGGAGGGAGGGGAGGGTGGGGTGATTGGTCTGCAGAGGGAGCACGGGAAGGGAGGGGAGGGGAGGGGAGGGGAGGCAGGGGGGTGGGGGGATGAGGCCTTCAAGGTGCCTCCTTTTCCACTCATTTGAACCTTCTGGCTTCTCGAGTCTCAAAGACCATTTTCGAAGCAGCATTCGAAACTTTTCACTCCCTTTCTTTAAGCCAATCCTTTTTTTTTTTCTTTCTTTTTTTCTCATTGACTCCTCGAAGCTCCCAGTGATCGAGAGGGTCGTTCGATTCAGCAGTTCCTAATAGATCCAATTATGTAAAGAACTAATTTAATTACCAGTGTGTTTTTGTCTGCTTGTTTGGTTCATTCGAGGCGAGGGAAATGGAGATGAACTGTACCTTATGGGAGATTTCGTTTCGTGTAAAAGTTTAAGAAAATGAGGATTAATTCTTTTGGTTCAATGAAGACACCTGTTTCTATTTTACGAATATATATCTTTATCTATCTGTATATATATGTAAATATATACATATTCTCTCTATCCGTCGATATATAATTTTATCTACGGCTATTAATGCTATAACTATATCCTGATCATTAACTATATGGTCAGCACATGAAGCCCTATTTTCCTGATGTATTATATTGTGCAAAAGGGTTGTTTGTTCACATCTATTCATGGGTATTTATCGACATCTATCATCACACAACAGTCGCTAGCATCACTAATCCTTCCATGATCAAGGGTCAGCTTAGGCAGAAGGTAAATAAATCCTTTAAAAATAGCTTTTACGTTAACCGTTCTGTTGACACGAATTTTGGCCCAACAATGAGCGGGGGGTCGTTTGCGAGGCGCACCTGAGAACGGATTTGGTTAAGCGACGCCCTGGACCGAAAACGGACAAAGGAATCTTAGAATCAAACAAGCCGTTTATCTATTAATCTTAACAGGTTTTAAAAGTTGCTCATGCGTCTGGAAGCGAGGTGGCGACGTCATGACAACCCCACCCCCCTCTCTCCTCCCCCCCAACGGTGTTACGGTTGAGAGATCGTACCGGTCTCCAGGCTAGGTTGAGCAATTACAACCATCTCCGTTTTTAAGGTTTTATATATGATTAGCTTGTATCTTTACACCCGCAATAATACACGTGGAAAAATAATAAATCGACAGGCTGATGGATAAAACGATAAAAAGAAAAATAATTGACGACGTGACTTGAAGCTGCAACTCGAGAAAAAAAAACAAAAACAAAAAACAATATTAGTATATATCAAACCTATCAAACGAAAATTATTTAAAGAAAAGAATACCAGATAAAAGATATCAGAATAAAATAATATAAACACCGAAGCATGAGAAGCAAGAGCAGAAAACAATAATCAAAATACCGCGGGAAAAGAGAATCAGAGCGTCTACAAGCCTGGAGCAAACACGATTCGAACCTTTTCCGCGGCCGTTTCTTGTGGCGTAACCTGGAATCAAAAGGATGCGTGGTATTCATCGGAGCTGCGTTCGTGGAATACTGGATACTTCGTTCGCGTATTCACCGGATTCACGGATTCCAGGAGGATGCAGAAGGTACGTGTAAGATATATAGAAAGAGATATTCATAAGTCATAGATATATTGCAACTTCGAAAATGCAATAATAGTCGGGAAATTTTTAATAAAGACTTCGTGGCGAAAAAGGAAGGATACCGTGATATGCCATTATGAACGACGATTTATTTTGAGTTTCCTCTTTTGATTTCAATATTGCCGTCTTTCCCTCTTTGTGTTTCCCTCGTGCTCTCATATTCGTATTATTCATTATCTATTTGTTTCTCTTTACTCCTCTTCTCTTCCCTTCCCCCCTCTCTTTTCTGTCTATCGGCCCCCTTTTTTCTGAATCTCTCCTCTGTCTATCGGTCTCTTTTTCTGAATCTCTCCTCTATCTATCGGTCTCTTTTTCTGAATCTCTCGTCTGTCTCTGTCTGTCTGTCATTCTAATTCTCTCCCTATCTGTCTCTCTGCTTTGTTCAGGATCTTTTATCTACTTTTCCGTGTGTAATTTTGTGTCACTTTATATTCACACACACACACTCACACGTGCGTGCCCACATACACATACATATGCATACACGCACACACACACACACACACACACACACACACACACACACACACACACACACACACACACACACACACACACACACATACACACACACACACACACACACACACACACATAAAAATATATATACACATACATACATATGTATACACACACACACACATATATATACGTAAATATATATTTATATATAATATTTATATAAATATATATCGTCTGTAAACACAAAAACGTACATTGCAATATCAATGATGAAAAAGATAATGACAACAGTAGTAATGACGATGACAACACCAAGAACAATGGCAATATTACTACTACTACTGCTACTAATGATGATGATAATGATGATTATAATGATGATGATGATGATGATAATGATGATTATAATGATGATGATGATGATGATGATGATGATGATAATGATGATTATAATGATGATGATGATGATGATGATGATGATGATGATGATGATGATGATAATAATGATAAGATAATTATGATGGTAATAATACTGATGATAATAGTATTACTGATAATAATAAAAATAATGATAATAATAACAATAATAATAATGATAATAATAATAATGATCATAATAAATAATAAGCAATAATAATTATTATAATTATGATAATATTAATAAGAATAACTATAATAAGTGATAAAAGTAATATTGATGATGATTAAAAATAGATAAAGAGGGAACAAAATATCATTACATTAATAATGATATAATATAAAAATAGTGTAATAAGGATTATGGTGATAATGATATTATATAGTGCTACATTACTACTTCTACCACTAATGTTAATAACGATAAAAATAATGGTAATAATGATAATGACAAACACCACCACCAATAACAAAAACAAACAACAACAATAATGACTAATAATTATGATCATAATGATAACAATAACATTATATTGTGAAAGGATTCAGTGACGATAAATGATAAATCAAAAGGAAATAGAACAAGAGAATGTGTATAAATAAAGCATGCAACCTTGGGGGAGAAAATCAGATGATGATGATGATGAAAGTAGTAGTAGGAGTAATAATATTAATAATAATAGCAATAATAATACTAATAATAAAAATAATACTAATACTAATACTAATAATAATAACAACAACAACAATAATAATAATAATAATAATAATAATAATAATAATAATAATAATAATAATAATAATAATAATAATAATAATAATAATAATAATAATAATAATAATAATAACAATAATAATAATGATACTACTACTACTACTACTACTAATAATAATAACACAAATAATAATGACAATGATAATAATGATGATATAACTATATAATAATAATGAAATAATGATAATTATAATATTAATAATAGTGAAATAATGATAATTATAATATTAATAATAACTGAATTATAATAATAATTATAATACTACTACTAATAATAACCATGATAATAATGATAATAATTATAACTATCATCATTATTATTATAAAATTCATTAACGATCCAAAGTGCACAGTGAATGTAGAGAGAAGAGCCAGTAGATATAATACAGTAACAGGATATAGTGAATTAGCAACCCTTTAATATGATTAAAGACATGATAAAACAACAAACGATCATTGAAGAAACCTGCAAATATAATGAAACTAAAATAACATATAAAAGGTACGAACAGAAACCATAAACTGATAGAGAAAACACAAAGAAAATGCTTATTAATAATCAACATGTCCCTATCTAACAGCAGGGGGGGAAAATAACATACAAAAGTATAAAGATCACGAGAGAGATACAACAAGAATGCAATCACGAACACATAACATTATTTCCATCTGTCGTAGAAGATATCGACGTAGTAAAAAAAAAAAAAACCCACGAACGAGCATCTCAGCAAAATCCCGAGAGTAATTAATCAAACATATTTGCAGGAGATCAAAGTGTCAGGATTAACGCTTATCCTGAGGCCGATCCTTTCCATCAAATGATCAATAACAGATTAGTCTCAGCCCTAGGATTTAGGCTCGACTCTTCAGTCAATAAAAGCATGCAATATGAATTAGTAACAATCCTTGATAACAGTAACAATAATAGTGATAATATTAGCAGTGATGATGATAATAATGATAATAGTTATAAGAATGGTAGTGATAATGATAATAATAATAAGGATAATAATAATGATAACAATAAAGATAACAATAACAATAACAATGACAATAACAATGAAAATATCAATAACAATAACAATAACAATAACAGTTGCAATGGTAATAATAATGATGATGATAGTAATAATAATAATAATAACAATAGTAATATTAACAATAATAATGATGATAATGATAATAATAATAATAATGATAATAATAATAACAATAAAATTATAAGACTAACAATAATAATAACAACAATGGTAATAATGATAATAATGATAATGATAATAATAATAACAATTATAATAATAGTAATGATAATAATAATAATTATAATAATAATAATAATAACAATAATGGTAATAATGATAATAATGATAACGAGAATAACAGTAAATGAATAATAACAACAACAATAATAATGATAATAATATTAATAATAACAATGATGGTGATAATAAGAACGATAATGATTATGATAACAATAATGATAGTGATAACAATAATAATAATAATAATAATAATAATAATAATGATGATGATAATGGTAGTTATAATAATAATTATAATAATGATAATCACAATAGTAGTAATCATGATGATAATCAAGACAATAATGCTTGTCGTAATAATCATGATAACGATGATAACAGTAGATGCTAATAATAATAATAATAATAGTAATAATAATAATAATAATAATTTTAATGATAATGATAACGATAACAATAATGATAATAATAACAATAATATTAACAATGATAGTGATAATAATGATAGTAATGATAATAATATAAAAATCATCATTATTATTATATTTATTATTATCATTATAATAATGATAACAATAAATACAATAATAATCGCAGTAATGATAATAATAATAATAACCCATATAATAAAACAAATATTATTATAATAGTGATAATAATAAATATAATGATAAAAATCGCAGTAATAATAATAATAATAATAATAATAATAATAATAATAATAATAATGATGATAATAATAAATATAATAATAATTATTATTATGAGTATATCTATGATAACTGACAATAACAATGATAAAAAACAATAATAATATTAGTAACAATTATTATTATTCAAATTCCTACTATCATATCAATAATAATGCTAATAATAATATTCAGGAACTCACAGTCACATTGCCTTTATGCACCATTGGTCCCAAGCACAGTTTCCTCCGCACAGACGAGCACTTCCCTACACGAGCGAACGACCGTCTTGGCTTCAAAGGCACCACGAGCTATTCACCTCCACTTGGCAGGGGTTTGTCGCCCTCTCTCTGGTCTTAGCGGGCTTTCGGGCAGGTGGTTTGCACGCAGGACTCGAGAGACCGTCGCTGCCTCGCCATCCGTCGGCGGCTGCGTCCGTTGCTGGCAGAATCCTGTGCCTCCGCCCGTTTTTGCTCTCGTGGCCCCGCTTCTGGTGATCTGCGTCGTCGTAAGAATGCTTAGTGCCGTCGGTGAGTAAGTTTGCGTTAGTGTTTTAAGTTTAGAAAGGTTTACGTGTTTTAGGGTTTCATTTTTTTGTGTGTTTAAGTGTATAAGTGTTTTGGTTCACCCGCGTTTGGTGTTCCCCAGTGTATTATGTTCGGGCTTTGTTCTGTTAGCATCTCGGGCTCCCTAATAACTCGGAATAACAATTAAATCCCGTGGAGGCAGCGGAAACCTTCTAAAAGTTATAAATAAGAATGCTGAACAATCTAAGTTAAAACAACATGATGAGTAGCATTCTATGGCCCATTCAAATAACGATGTCTATGCTAATTAAACGAACCTTATGGTAGCATCGTCAACCTTCGAACTGTTTGTTTACGGACTGTAGTCAGGTATAGGTTTTTAATATGTTGTATTGCCAATATATGTTCGAGCGCTTTCTCATCCGCTCGCTGTGTGTAGCCTTGCTTAAGCTTGTTAATACGCGTTGTTTGCTTGTTTACGGTGTTTACCTGTCATTTAATGTGTAATGCCGCCACGTGCCCGTACCTTTGAGCACCTGTGAGTACATGTGACTAATTACGTGTGTTCGCATATATTGTTTTTTCTTCTGATTATTTTGTGTATTCGCCTATTAGTTTATTTAATGTTTGAGGTAACGCAACTTTCTGTGCCGATTGCGAGCGGCTCGATAACTCGTAAGGTAAGTTTGTAACCGCTGGAGTGTCGCCACACTGCTTCGCACTTGAGTCGCCGAACATTCCGTCACCGCCGCAAGCGCCGAGAAAGTGCGTGGTGTGGCTTGTGTTCTGTAATTATTTAAATTGATTTTTGCACGGCATGTCGCTCTCATTCAGTATGCTGACACGTAACGGGAGGGATACGCCTAACGACGGTGTCACCAAGGAAGGTGGTAGTGACGAAGGGGCTTCACTGACAGTCCCTCAGAATCCGTCAGGAGTGTGATTTTCAGGTATATGTGGTATGAATGACGCGCAGAACTTGATGGATGAAGGCAATGATTCTGAAGCACTGGGTACGACTCAAGGGTTATATGAACATGTGCTTGAGGGGTTGAAAGAAACGCGGGTGAGTATGAGAGGACTGCGTGCGGGCATGAATGAGGCACGTTAAGGGACATGAAGGAATGAAAGACTTAAAAGATATGATGATCCGTCAGACCGATAACGCTTCTCGTCTCTTGAAGGCCATGACTCATAGATCGTAGGGCCAGGGCGACTCCAGAATTGATAGAGGGAATCCTAGTTTTACATAGGCGACCACCAGATCCAGATGGCTTGGGCCTTTAAGAATTATCAAGAAAGTGGGTCCTGCGTCGTATATCATCAGGGAACACAGGGTACACCGCAGTCAGATAATAGCCTTC
>NC_061856.1:29109001-29111501 GCF_019202785.1 Penaeus chinensis
AAGATTGATTGATTATTTGAAATTATCTGCCGCGTCAACAGCTAAGGTCATTGGCGGCGAACACCTTGTTAGACTGAAATATAAAAATATTAAAAAAAAAAAAAAAAACGTTAAAAATCTATCAATAAATGTCATAAATAACACTAAATATTATGCTCTAAATTTCTAAAAAATATTGCATAAGCATTATGCATAATTAAATTTTATTGAAAATATTAGTTTCCCTAAGGAAACTAATAAGACCTTCTATGTCAGTCCTCCCCCAATACATTTTTCAATGTATATGGGGGAGACAAGTACCTTCCTCTTTGGTCTGAGAATGTTGCACATCTTTCCATTACACGTGTCACCGTTAATGGCTCTTTGCATTCCTCACAGCGTGCTTCACTTTTAGCCATCATTGGCCCATGTCAGTCTTGTGTGCCTGATTCTCAGCCTTGTTATAACAACTTCTACTTGTCGGTTGGGATGGGCGCTAGTCACCCAACTGCCACGGTCATCTCTAATCTCTCACAGTTTATTTCTAGAGGTATGCCTCCATTGTTCCCTCCATTTATCACGAAGACAACTCCTGATGCTGGGTTTGAAGTCAGTGTGTGGAAGAGGAAACGAGCATCACAGGGCTGAGTGGCAGCTGCCTTGGTCTTCTGATACCTATGAAGAGGCACCAAGGTACGTGTCTTCAAGGCTTTAATACTGCCAGTTTTGCTCTATGGAAGCGAAAACTGGACGTTATCTATTGCCTTGGAGTCTTGCCTTGATGTCTTTTATAACAAGTCTCTTTACCGGATCATAGGGTACAGTTGGCAGGACCATGTGTCCAACCGTCGGCTACACCATGAGACTGGTATGGGACATGTTACTTACATAATTCGGGATCGCCAACTCAGGCCCTGCCCATCAATCCTGGGTGGAGGAGGCCAGTGAGACGACCTAGGAGGTCATGGCTTAGGCAGCTCGACCAGACCTGTTGCAAGGAGTTAGAGATGGGTCGAGGGCCTGCCTGGAGTCTTCACATGAGGGACCCTCGGGGCTGGAAGTTAGCCCGTCGGCGTTAGCCCCTAGATGATGATGTAGTACGTTATCATAAAGATTTATAACATCACAAATAAAAAGTAATTGTGTTACATGTTTATGCATTTTGTACAAAGAATAGATGAACAGTTTGGAATTAATCAGCCGTTAATCAAAGATATTACAAATAACAAATTTATCTTTTTCAAGCACCAAAGGTTAAATAATGAATGAGAACAGCAATAAACATTTTAAAAATACGTGATGTACATTCAATAGCACTCAAAGGCGATTATGACAATAGCAAAGTATAAACCAACAATTGCAGAAAAATTGTGATAAACAAGGGATTTTAAAAAGTAACGGCCCACACGAAGCCCATTCAAAAAAAAAAAAAAAAAAAAAAAAAAAAAAAAAAAAAAAAAAAAAAAAAATTGCTAGATATTGCTATCATTCTCATTCGTATTTCATTTTCCTTATTAATCCTGACTGTTTCCACTACTTGAAGCATTTTGTGAATGAATTTTGAAACGGGAAAGTAAATACAGTTGGGATATACTGTGAAATTATTTTGTACTTAGCAGCATTATCAACGATGCTGTTATTCCGTACATACACAAGAGAGAGAGAGAGAGAGAGAGAGAGAGAGAGAGAGAGAGAGAGAGAGAGAGAGAGAGAGAGAGAGAGAGAGAGAGAGAGAGTTAGAGAGAGTTAGAGAGAGAGAGTTAGAGAGAGTTAGAGAGAGTTAGAGAGAGAGAGAGTTAGAGAGAGAGAGAGAGAGTTAGAGAGAGAGAGAGAGAGAGAGAGAGAGAGAGAGAGAGAGAGAGAGAGAGAGAGAGAGAGAGAGAGAGAGAGAGTAAGAGAGAGAGAGAGAGATAGAGAGAGAGAGAGAGTTAGAGAGAGAGAGAGAGTTAGAGAGAGAGAGAGAGAGAGAGAGAGAGAGAGAGAGAGAGAGAGAGAGAGAGAGAGAGAGAGAGAGAGAGAGAGAGAGAGAGAGTTAGAGAGTGAGTGAGAGAGAGAGAGAAAGAGAAAGAGAAAGAGAAAGAGAAAGAGAAAGAGAAAGAGAAAGAGAAAGAGAGAGAGAGAGAGAGAGAGAGAGAGAGAGAGAGAGAGACTTAGAGACGCGGGCGAACGAGAGCTCCCATGAGCATGCTACCATGACCTCCGCACGACAGGTTTGGTCACGGATGGCTGGGGACGTGTGGCTGAGGTTGCAGGGGGGGGGGGGGGTAAGAAAGGGAGACAAGAGGAAGGAAGAAGAGAGGAGATAGTAGGGCTGAGAAAGGGATAATGGTGAAGAGGTATAGGACGGTAAGCAGGGAAAAGGATTGAGGAAAGGTGGATGGGAGGAAAAGGGAGGCAGAAGTAATGAAGATGGGAAGCGAAACAGGGAGATGAAGGGAGTAGAAAGGGTATTGAGATGAAATGGAGGGAAAAGGGTGGTAAAGGAAAAAAGGAAGAATGAAGTGAGATAATGCAGTGCAAA
>NC_061856.1:29131501-29134001 GCF_019202785.1 Penaeus chinensis
TTCACCAACATCATGACTGCCACTTACTACTACTACTACTATCACTACGACTATCGAACACTAATGATGACAAGTAATGATAATATGAATAATGCTGATAATGATGATGGTGGTGATAATGAAGGAGATATTAATAGTAATGACAATAATGATAATAATTATTAAAATGATAATGATAATAGCAGTAAGAGTAATAATGATAATGATAATAATAATAATAATAGTTATAATAACAGTAATAATGGCAATAACAATAATGTTATTGAAATGATGATGATAATGATGATAATAATGATGATAATAATGATGATAATAATGATGATAATAATGATAATAATAATTAGAATGATAATGATAATATTTGTAATAGTAATAATAACAATAACAACAACAACAATAGTAATGATAATAATGATGATAATAATAGTAATAATAGCTATGATAACAGTAATAATAATGATAGTTATGATAAAATTAATAATAATAACAATAATAATGATAATAATAATTATGATAAGGATAATAATGTTATAATGAGAGATAACAATAACAATATAACTAACAATAAAACTAACATAATATTAATAATGATAGTAATATTAATAGTATTTGTGACAGTATGAGCTGCAGTAAACAGTCACAATATGAGAATAACAACATAATGATAATGATATTAGTAATAGCAGTTACCTTTGCATGTTCTTTATATACATACTTCTTATCTTACCCTCCCTCTTTCTCCCTCTCCCTTCTCTTATCCCAACCTTTCTCTCCTTCCTTCTCTCCCTCTCTTCCTAGCCCTCTACCTCCCTCCTGTCTCCTTTCCTCCTTTTCCCTCTCCATATCTCAACTCGCCCCCACCACCCCCTCCTTCCACCTCCCTCTTTCTTTCTTCTCTCCTTCTCTCTCCATTCCCCTCTCTCTCCTTCCCGTCCCCTTCCCCTTCCCTCCTTCACCTCCCTCCCTCCCCATTCCCTCCCCTACTCTTTACACTTCCTACCCCCTCCCTCTCCCTCCCATTCCTCCTTCCCCCTTTTCCCAACCTCCCTATCCATCCCTCTCCCTCTCTCTCCCTTCCATCCCCCTCCCCTCCTCCGTCCGTCCTGTCTCCTATCACCCCCTCCTCCGTCCGTCCTATCCCCTATTCCCTTCCCCTCCATCCCTATCCCCCCTCCCCCTCCTCCGTCCGTCCTGGCCCCTCTTCCCTCCCCCTCCTCCCCATCCATCCCTATCCTCCCCTCCCCGTCTTCCGTCTGTCCTATCCCCTATTCCCTCCCCCTCCTCCATCCGTCTTATCCCCTCCCCCCCTCCTCCATCTGTGCTATCCTCTCCCCCTCCTCCCCATCCTTCATCCGTCCTATCCCCTCTTCCCTCCCCTTCCCCCCCCCCCCTCCTCCATCCGTCCTATCCCCTCTTCCCTCCCCCTCCCCCCCCTCTCCACCCCTATCCCCTCTCCCCCTCCTCTCCCTCCCTCCCCCTCCCCCTCCCTCCCCCCCCTCCCTCGCCAGCATATCCGACCCGACCCGGAATCAGGAATCGAGGCAGAGGTTGCGTCTGCCTCATATTATCCCAGCCTCCTTGCGCAATGAATTCGCAAAGAGATTCCAAGATGCGTGGCATTCCCGGATGTTCCTTCTTCCTTCCTTCGTTCCTTCTTCCTCCTTTCTTCTGGCTTTTGCTTCTTCCATCCAAGACGTTTTGTGTGTGTGTGTGTTCGTGTGTGTGTTCGTGTGTGTGTGTGTCTGTGGGTGTGTGTGGGTGTGTTCGTGTGTGTGTATGTGCGCGCACGTGTGTGTGTGTGTGTGTGTTCGTGTATATGTGTGTGTGTGTGTATGTTGTCATATTTTTTTTAAGGGGGCAATGATAAGAAAAAAAAAAATGCAAAAAAAAAAAAAAAGGAAAGAAGAGAAATGAAAGAAAAGAAATGAAAAAATATAGATCTCGTGCTTACCCTCCCTGCCGTCCGCTCGGGATTATGCAAATTAAGCGTCGTGATCAGCAAGTGGTGATTAATAACCGAGATATGATATGATCACTCATTTATATACATATTTCTTACTCTTTTTCTCTGTCTCTGTTTTTCTCGCTCTCCCTCTCATTCTCTCTCTATCCCTTTATCTCTTTCCGTCTCTATCTATTCAACCTATCTATTTATCTACCTAATGATCGATCTATCTATCTACCAACCTACTTATTTATGTATCTAACTCATTATCTATCTATATGTCTATCGATTCATCTAATAACTAACAGACAGACGGACAGACTAATAAACAGACAGACACGTACATACACAGATCTCAACATGAATATAAACACATCAAGTCAGTGACATTTTTTTACCTCAAAACATTTTCTCCTCCACTTTCATCATTAAAAACAAGAGTTTAATTCCAACCATTGCGATATACAGATTATCCAACTATCTCGGTGCTCTTCCAATAATCAAAAAAAAAATAGGGCAACACTTTAATAGCGTCGAAGAAAATAAAAATCCAAA
>NC_061856.1:29144001-29149001 GCF_019202785.1 Penaeus chinensis
AATATATGTGTGAAAAGAACTAAAAAACAGACAAAAACATTTTAAACAACAACAACAACAAACCAGAAATAAATACATAAAAAATAAAGCTAAAACAATCCTTATCAACTTAAGCAAACTTAAGCAAGGCAAATCAAGCAAAGAAATCTACTACTCGTACATAGTCTAAGTAAATATTGCTGACAAATACGACTTGTATGAACTTTCAACAACAATCTCTCAACAATGAACACATTTCTTATCATGTTCAAAAGTTAGCATGGTACTCTGAACTGAACACGTTTTCAAATTAATGGGATTTTAATCAGATAATGAAGATTTATATTTACTTTGTAATATCGATAATAATGATGATAATGATGATGATAGTAACGATAGTAATGATAATAAAATAATAATGATGATGATGATAATAATGATAATAATAATAGTAATAATAATAATAGTAATAATGATAAAACAATAACAATAATAATGGTAATACTAATGATGACGGTGATAATAATAATAATAATGATAGTAATAATAATATTAATAATAATAATAGATATAATAATAAAACAATAACAATAATAATGGTAATAATAGTAATGATAATAATAATAGTAATGATAATAAGAATAATTATAACAATAATAAAAATGATATTAATAATAAGAATGTTAATGATAATGACAATGATAATGATAATGATATCAAAAATAATAACAATTATTATTATTACTATAATAATCATACTACTACTACTACTACTGTTAATGATAATGGAAATAATAGTGATAATGATAATAATAAAAACAACAATGATGATAATAACAACAACATCAACAACAATAATAATGCTAACAATAATGATAATGATAATAATATCAATGATAACGATAATAAAAATTAAAATAACAATTGTAATAATTATCATACTAACAGTAATGATAATTACAATAATGATAAAAGTGATGATTCTAATAATAATGATAATAACAATGATAATGATAATGATAATGGTAATAATATGCAGTTTCCATAATTTTTCTTTTCTGTTTGTTCAATTATTCAGAATTAATCAATGGAGGATTGAGCAATCATTATTATTATTATTATCATTATTATTATTATTATTATTACTATTATTATTATTATTATTATCATTATATTATTATTATTATCATCATATTATTGTTATTATTAATAATATTATTATTAGTATCATTATTATAATCATCATGATTATTATTATCATTATTATTATTATTATCATTATTATTATTTCTATCATTATTATTACCATTATTATCATTATTATTATTATTGTTATTATTATTATTACTATTATTATCATTATTATTCTTATTATCATTATTATCATTATCATTATTATTGTTATCATTATTATTATTATTATTATTATTATTATTATTATTATTATTATTATCATTATCCTCATTATTCTTGTTACTGATATTATTATCATTTTTCTTCTCGTTTTTCTTGTTTCTTGTTCTTGTTCATTAATAGTATCGTCATTATCATTATCTACTGCTATTACTCTTTATTGTTGTTTATTTACCTATTTGTTTGTCTGTTTATCTATATGTCTGTCTGTCTCTCTGTCTCTCTCTCTCTCTCTCTCTGTCTATTTATGTCTATTCATCTATCTATCTCTCCCTCCCTCTGCCTGCCTATCTCTCTCTCTCTCTATCTCTCTCTCTATCTATCTATCTATCTATCTATCTCTATATCTCTATATATCTCTCTCTCTCTATCTCTCTCTCTCCCTATCTCTCTATCTCTCTATCTCTCTATCTCTCTCTCTCTCTCTCTCTCTCTCTCTCTCTCTCTCTCTCTCTCTCTCTCTCTCTCTCTCTCTCTCTCTCTCTCTCCTCTCTCTGTGTGTGGGTATCTGTCATTCTCTTTCTCTCCCTCTTTCTCGCCCTCCCCACCTCCTCTTTCTGCCCGACACATGCCAGGTATCTCTCCTTGGAGGTATATAGCCTAGTACCTCCCATCTCTCGGTCGCGTTTCTCACTGATGAATAATTTTGCATGTCAAACATCATGCTCCCTCTGAAACCCTCTTCCTTCCTCTCTCCTCTCCCCTTTCGATGCTCACTTTATCCCCCTCTTCTGTCTCCTTTTTCTCTCACTCTCTCCATATCTTTTCTCTCTCTTGCTGGTCTCTCTCTCTTGCTCTTCTCTCTCTCTTCCTCTTCTCTCTCTCCTCCTCTTCTCTCTCTCTTGCTCTTCTCTCTCTCTTGCTATTCTCTCTCTCTTGCTCTTCTCTCTCTCTTGCTCTTCTCTCTCTCTTCCTCTTCTCTCTCTCTCTCCTCTTCTCTCTCTCTTTTCCCTTTCTCTCTCTTCTTTTCTCTCTCTCTTCCTCTTCTCTTCTCTCTCTCTTGCTCTTCTCTCTCTCTCTTCCTCTTCTATCTCTCTCTCTCCTCTTCTCTCTCTAGTTTCTCTTTCTCTCTCTTCTCTTCTCTCTCTCTTGCTCTTCTCTCTCTCTCACCTCCTCTTTTCTCTCTCCTCCTCTTCTCTCACCACAAGTCAGCCCTCAGCTCCTCCATCTCCCCCATTTCCCTGTTGCTCACTCTCTTCCTCTTCTCTCTCCCTGTCCCTCTCCCACTCTTCTCCTCTTCCCTTGGCTCCTAGCCCTCTCATCTCTCCCTCTCTCCCTCTCCTCTCAACCCCTCCGCATCTCCTCGTTCCTCTCCCTCCTCCCTCGCCACTCCCCTCCCCTCCCTTCCACCCCCCTCTCCCCTCCCCTCCCTCTCCCTTCCATCTCCCTCTCCCCTCCCCTCCCCTCCCTCTCCCCTCCCTTCCACCCCCTCTCCCCTCTCCCCTCCCTCTCCCCTCCCTTCCACCCCCCTCTCCCCTCCCGACCCCGCAGCTTTGCTTCGGCTTAATAAAGCACAGCATTGATTCGCAGGTCCCGGTTGGAACTCGATTAATTAATGGCATCCACGTGTATTGTTTATACGCGCCTACATGATGCTCTGTGTATGTTGGGTTCCTCCCTTTCTCTTCTCTCCTCGTCCTCTTTTCTCTCTCTCTCTTCCTCTTCCTCCTTCTTTTCTCTTCTTTTCTCTTCTCTCTCTTCTCCCTTTTGTTTTCCCTTATTATTACTCTCACTCTCATTCTCCCTCTCTTCCCCTCCTTTCATTCTCCTTTTCCCTTCTCTTCTCCTCATCTCCCTCCCTTTCTCATAGTTTTTATTCTTCCTTCCCATCATCTCACCTCTCTTTTCTCTCGTTTTATCTAATCTCTGATTTCCCCCTCTCTCTTCTTTCCCTCTCTTCTCCTTCTTCTGCTCTTTATTTGTACCCTTCTTTCCTCTCCCTCTTCTCATCTCCATGTCCATCATCTCTCCCATTCTTCTCCTCTTTATCTCCTCTCTTCTTCGCCCTTTCTTTCACTCTTCTGCTTCTTTTTTTTCTTTCTTTCTCCTTAAGAAAACCTTAATAAGAATTTATTTCTAGTCTTGGCGTGCGTAATCTACCGTATGGTGTGTGGTCTGTCTGTTTATCTGTCTGTCTGTCTGTCTGTCTGTCAGTAAGTCTGTCTGTCTGTCTATCTGTCTGTCTGTCTGTCTCTCTCCACACACACACACACACACAACACACACATACACACACACATACCCCTCCCCCTCCCCCTCCTCCCCCCTCTCCACACCCACCAACAAGCGAACAAACACAGAAACAAACAAACACGCACCAGCACCCACATTTCCTCACCTCCTTCTCCTTCTGGTAACATTGACAAGGTATTTGATAATTAGTTTAATGAGTAGACACTACAGACGGGAATTCGGTAGTGGGGGGGACCGGGGGGGGGGGGGGGGAAATCGTTGTTTTCGAGAGGGGGAAAAGGGGGGGAGGGCTGGTTTTATTATCATTTTTGTTAGATTATTATTGTTATTATCATTATTATTATTGTTATTGTTATTGTTATTGTTATCATTGTTATTATCATTATTATTATTATTATTTTTATTATTTTATTATTATTATTGTTATTATTACTACTTATTATTTTTGTCATGTTATTATTACTAATATAATTATTTATGTTATCTTTATTATTATCATCATTATTACTATTACTATTATTATTATTATCATTATTATTATTTTTATTATCCTTATTATTAACAATATTAATATTGTTATCATTACTGTTATTATCATTATTACTACTACGACTATTATCATTATTTTCATAATTATTATTATTATTACTATCTTTATTATCATCATCATCATCATTATTATTATTATTATTATTATTATTATTATTATTATCATTATTACTATTACTGTTATTATTATTTTTGTTATTATTATTATTATTATATTATTGTTTTTGTTGTTGCTGTTTTAATTATTATCATCATTATCATCATCATTATTATCATAATCATTATCATTATCATTGTCATTACAATTATTATTATTATTATCTTCGTCATAATAAAAATAATAATAATAATAATAATAATAATAATAATAATAATAATAATAATAATAATAATAATAATAATAATAATAATAATAATAATAATAATAATAATTATTATTATTATTATTATTATTGCAGTTATTGTTATTGCAAATATTACTATTATTATCATTATTACTATTATTATTATCATTATCAACATTATTGCTTTTATGATTAGCATTATTAATTTTATTGTTATTATTATTGTTGTTATTTTATGAACTTTTAGGCATATCTTAAACTCACCATACACTATTCAATAAAGAAAAGAAACCGCTTTAAGGGAAAAATATCACCACCAGTATAAAAGGTCAAACCAGGTCGGTCAGGAGGGAGAGAGGCTTTTATCTCGTGTGGCGACAGACCGTTAGATTATTAGCTGGCTGACTGGTACCTCTCGTGCTGTGGTTGCCTCTGTTTATCAAGTGTATGGTGTGTTGTCTTGTATATTGGTTGTGTTCGAAAGATTCGTGCGAAATTAATATATAATATGGAGGATCTTTT
>NC_061856.1:29161501-29166501 GCF_019202785.1 Penaeus chinensis
TACAAAGAACAAAATTTATCCTTATATTTCACGACATTCAAAAACAAAATCATAGCAGTTGCACTAATAATAATAATGATAGCATTAATGAATAGACTAACTCTGACAAGGAAAATGATTTTATTTATGAAGACGATAACAGTGATGTTGATACTCAGAATTACATCATGATGTGACTTGTTAGATGTTAATAACGATGACATGACAAGAAATCACAATGTGATATAATCATAACGACGATGATGGTGATGAAAAGAACAATGTCCAGATATGACATTAAGAGTAATTAAATGACAGTGATGATGAGTTCAACCGTGGCTAGAAATTACATTGCGGTGTGTTATAATAAAGATGATGGTGATGACATTTTGCAACGATGGATAGAATTACATTATGATATGACGCGGCGCCGCTTTTGACCTCATTTTAATCTCCGACTCTGACAAAAGGCATGAAAACTACGAAATATTTTAATATGTGCCTTTTTGCTGCAGTTTGAACATTTAATAACAGAGAACTTCCCTTGCTTTTGGCATGGGATATGACGAATTGACATATTTCAGGCTATACAAATACATGAATTAATGAATAAATAGCCTCAAGCACACATTCTCTCTCACACACATATTTATATATATATTTACATATATATATACATATGTATATATATATACACACACACACACACACACACACACACACACGCGCACACACACACATACACACACACACACATATATATAGATATGAATCGTGCACACACACACACACACACACACATACACACACACACAAACACATACAAACACACACACACATATATACATATATATATATGTATATATATATATACAAATACACACATACACACATGTGATTATGCATATGTATATATATATATATATATATATATATATATACATATTAACGACCATTCATTCTACTGCAGGACATAGGCCTCTCTCAATTCACTACTGAGAGGTTATATGGCAGTGTCACCCTTGCCTGATTGGATGCCCTTCCTAATCAACCGCGGTTCGGCGCGCTAACACCTGTGCCACGGCGGTGACTTCTCCTAAGGTACCTGCGTTTGACTTCTCAAGGCGATATGTCGTTTTCTCGTTGTGAGATCGCGCTCGAGTCCAGTGCTCTAACCACTGCACCATCGCGGCAGTCATATATATATACACATGGATATATACACTTATACATATATGTTTATGCATATATGTATATTGTAGAAAAACCCACAATTCAAAAAAAAAAAAAAAAAAAATCACTGAAAATGAGACTACAATTTCACAATCAACCTATATTCCATCTTCAGGTCTGAGGAGGAAAGGAAGAGGCGGGGGCATAAAAAAGAGAGAGGAAAGGCAACGTGGAACCACAGGGTCGGTGAGTCTAACGTAGATACGGTAGTGGTACCCTAATGCTGTCTTGTAGTTCATTCCGTGTATGGGCAAAGGCTATGGGAGTCCACCCTATACAAAACAAGTGCTGCCTTGTAGTTTAGTCCATGTAGGGTCAGAGACTATGTAGTTCACCTTTGTGGCATTGTAAGATGGAAAGGCTTCGGGAGTCAACCCTTAGGAAAAATCCGGAGCCTTGCGACCTAGTTCTGGCAACTCCTGCGACGCCGCTGGTGCCAAACTGTATCGGTCTTTGCGATCCGCTGCGTGGAGAAAGGGAGCATGCTGCATGGGCAACAGCTTGCTCCTCACATTCTTTCGCTTAGGCATTGACTCAACCTTCATTCTGTAATATAAGTGTACATATTTGTATATATATAAATATACATATGTATATACACACATATGCACACAGGCACACACACACACACAAACATATATATATATATATATATATATATATATATATATATACCTATACATATATATGTATGTATGTATATATATGTATATATATTTTTTATATATGCACACATACATACACACACACACACACACGGACACACATTTACACACACACACACACACACACACACACTCACACACACACACACTCACACACACACACACATACATATATTTGCGTGTGTGTGTGTGTTTATATATATAAACATATATACACACATATAAACATATATATACGCACACATATATATATGTGTGTTTGTGTGTGTGTTTAAATATATATATATACATATATACATACACAGACATATATGTATATATATGCAGTTTATATATGTATATATACATATATATTTATATTTATATATATATTTATATATACATATGCATGTATATATATGTATATGTATATATATATATATGCATGTATATATATGTATATATATACATATGCATGTATATACATACGTACATATGTGTATATATACATATATATACATACGTACATATGTGTATATATACATATATATACATACATACACACATGTATATACGATATACATACATACATATATATTTATATACATATATACATACATATATATACACACATGCACACACACACACACACACACGCACACACACACGCACACACACACACACACACACACACACACACACACACACACACACACACACACACACACATATATATATATATACGATATACATACATGTATATATATATATATTCCTTTATTGGGAAATTAACGCCAGCGGCGGGTTTAGCTGCATCCAACCTTCGTTTCCTCCTACGAGGGGCACGGCCCATATCTAACTCTTCACGACAGGTTTGATCGATCTGCCTAAGCCACGACTTCCTATGTCGTCCCACAGGCCTCTTGCACCCAAGGTTGTCTTTGACAGAGATCTGGTGGGCAGGATCATCCTGTGGGAAACGAGCCAGGTGGCCGTATACCCCAAGTTGGCGATCGCGGAGTGTGTAAGTAACAAGTCCTATACCAGTCTCATGGTGCAACATTGGTTGGATACATGATCCCGCCAGCTGTACCCCCATGATCCAGCGTAAGGGCCTGTTACAAAAGGCATCAAGACGACATTCCAAAGCGCAAGATAGCGTCCACATAGTACTACATAATAAAACGGGCAGTATTAAGCCTTGAAAGCAAATAGCTTGGTCCTTCAGCACAAGTACCGGCATCTCCAAATACTCTTGTCAAGTTATTTCATGACCCCTGCTGTCAGGCCAATCTGTCTACCGACTTCCTGGCCTGACAGTCATGAAGTACGCTATTGAGGTATATAAAGCTCTATGTGACCTTGATGTTCTCACTGCAAGCACATACCGTCTGAACAGTATCTTCTAGCAGGTTCCCAAAGTCCTGGATCTTGGTCTTGGTACAGAAGACCTCTAGTCCCAAGGGCTTCGCTTCATTGCTAAATACACCAAGAACCACCACTAGTGTTTCCAGAGACTCAGAAAGAATAGCAACGTCATCAGCAAAGTAACTGTAACCTTGATATTGCTGAGACTTATTCCACAGAGACTCTGGACAGTAGCTCTACCCAATATCCAGTCCATGCAATTGTTGAAAAGTGTTGGTAGAAGAACACAGCTTTACCTCACTCTGGAACTAACAGGGAAGAAGTTTAGCAGGCCCCTACCACACTTTGCAGCACTTTCAGTACCAGTATACAGGCTTGAAATTATTCAAATAATCCTTGTTGGAATTCCTCTTACTCTTAGGATCTCCCAGAGTGATTCATGATACACCATATCAAACGCCTTCTTGAGGGTGCTGTTAGCTGCAAGAAGTCCACATCCGAACTCACGTCGGCACTCTACACTGACTTGAAGTGCCAGGATAGAGTCTATTGTGGACATACCAGGAATGAATCAATATTGCTCCAGCCTCTGGTGCCTTAGTAGGTGGTCTCTGATGTATCTCAGAAAGATGTGAGCAAGAAGCTTGCCCGGTATACTGAGTAGTGTAATGCCTCGGTGATTACTGCAGTCCAACTGATCCTCTTTCCCCTTCCAGGGAAGTATGACCACACCCCTCAGCAGCTCAGGGGGAATGGTACCAGTCTGCCGGATGGCAGACAGGACAGCATGGAAGCCCCTTTCCGTAGGTTCTCAACAAGCTTTTAACAATTTAATTGGGATGCCACAGATGGCCACTGCTTTACCACTCTTCAGATTGGAGATCGCCACCCTGACTTCAGTCAACGAGGGTGGATCCTCATTAATGGGTGCGTCTGGCAAAGGAATCTCGACACTATCCACATTCAAGCTAATTGGTGGATAAACCTGGTGCAACTGCTCAAAATACTCATCCTAACAGGATCTGAGATTATCTGACCACTTGCTGAGTGGACTCCTCTGTGAGGAGGACTTGGAGTTCAGCTTTCTCAGGGTTTTGTAGGCAGGACGAAAGTCATTTACTAGGAAATGGCTCTGCAAGATTCCTGATAAAATGTTCCTTGTCCCTAGTCCTGTGCACCAGGAAATGATGCAAGTCGCGATCCCCTGATAGTCGAGCTGCGTGGCAAGCATCTGTGGCTTCCAATATCTCCTGTGAGATGAAATTCTGTTAATTGTTGAGTTGCATCAAGTGTTTCATGCTTGAAAGTGTACCACAGAAGAACAGGGTCTGTCAGGCCCCTAAGTGCTGTAAAACGACCAAAGACAGCTTCAACAAACTCCCGGGCACACTCTCCCTCCCTCAATCTGTCCACATGAAACACCCTAGGGTGTTCATTGGAGCAACTGGGGGTTCTGAAGTGGACCTGAAGAGTAGCCCCAACTAATCTATGATCAATTCCACAGAACTCGGCGCTCCTCCAGTGAGTGCTAACGAGGATATGGTTGATCTCCTTTGCCACATTACCCATATTGATGTACCAAGTCCAATGGTGCGGGTCAGAACGTTGATACCAAGAGCCAGAAATCCTCAATTTCTGGGACCTACCAAAGTCTCGAAAAAGGAAGCTATCCTCACTGCCAGCATCAGCTCCTGAGCCATGAGGACAGACAGACATCTTATAGCCAGCTCAGTTGCAGCTTGATACCACATTGAAGTCACCCAGACCAATATGAAT
>NC_061856.1:29169001-29171501 GCF_019202785.1 Penaeus chinensis
TTAATAAAAGAACTCATCTTTCTTTCGAGATAATCTACATTTGACCGATACAATCGAACTAGTTTCATTCTCTCCCTTTTTTTCGAATATTTTCTTATACTCAGGAGCTAAACCCACACTTAAAATGCGAAGAGGAGAGGCGAAATCCGGCCGCCAACAAACTGTGACGGATGAGACAGGGAATGGCGGCGGACCACCACAATCTCTGGTCTTATCTCCGCGCCGCTATGGCCGACGGAGGCAATCGATCCGCCTGTAATGACGACCGGCGACGACCACGGACCGCCAATTCCTATGCAAAATCTTTAATCGTCTCTAAACGGAGGCTTGGGAGCGAGGGCCGTAGATCGCAATACTTTAAGACCGTTGTTTGAGTAAACTTTACGAGACTTTGCCGCGAGGGTTTTGGGTGGGGAGGGGAAGGGAGGGGGGACGGGAGGGAGGGTGGAGGGGAAGGGGGTAAGGGGCAGATGAGAGGGGGGGGGAGGGATAAGAAGGTTAGAAGGAAGGAGTGGGGGAGGGGTAGGGAGTTTTGATGGGGAGGAGGGTAAAAGGTTAAGGGGGGCAAAAAGGAGGGACAGGGGGGGAGGGGATGGAAGGGAGGGGGGGCAGAAAGGAGGGACGGGGGGGGTGGGGGGTGGAAGGGAGAGAGGGGGCAGGAGTAAGGGAGTAGAAAGGAGGGAGAGGAGGGGGTAAAGAGGAATGGAATGGAGGATAGAGAGAGAGGAAGGGAGGGAGGAGGGGGTATAAAACAGGGGGATAGAGATGGAGGTTACGGGAATAGTGAGGAAAAGGAATAAGGGAGGAAGGGAGGGACTGGGAGGTGAAGGGGTGAAGGAGGAGACAGGGAGAAGAACAAGGAAAGGAGACGAAAGTTAGGGGACAGATGGGAAAGGAGGAGGGAAGAGATGGAGGAAAAGAGGGGGACTTTGAAAGGGAAGGCTATCAAAGAGGGAAAGAAGGAATAAAGGAGCAGGGAAAGAGAAGGGAAGAGGAAAAGGGATGGAATGGAGGTAATGGGAATAGAGAGAGTGGGAGGGGTTTTACGACTCAAATAAGCCACGTTTGGTGTATGTAAACTGTTGCTTAAGAATGTCGATTTTTTAAAATGAAATACAACGTCTGAAATACACGGGAAAAAATGTGCCGGTGTTATAATGACCGACAAAAATAAGAAAAAGTAAAATGATTACTAATCTACAGTAAACATACACTTACACGCTTATCTCCAAAAATGTATAAACGTTTTCGTAACTTAAATATATATATATATATATATATATATGTATATACATTCATATATATATATATATGTATATACGTTCATATATATATATATATATATATATATATATGGTTGATCTTCGTAATTTGCATGTGCTAGCTGCTTCTTTGAAGATATTGCTTCGGAAGCAGGAGTTTCGTTGTGGAACAAATCCCACCGCTGTCACCACTGTACCGACGCCGATAAGCTATGTCTTATCGGCTTCGCCAGCGGCAAAAGGTGCAGCAGACTCCGTGAACAGTAGCAGCGGTTTATTATGAATAGAACAGTACAACTGACTGACAGAGATTTCTGGCCAGGAGGTTAAGGGCTGTCTGCCTGTCGCTCTCTTTTATGCAGGTGTACATGGAAAATTACCAAGGAGTTGCAAAAGAGCGAAAATGTGTTGGTGTAAGCAGAGCGATGTCACAAGGTGGAAGGCTTATGGAGATTGCACCCGTTGTTGTGTCTATTAGAGGGTTTGGCATGTATGAAGTTATGTTATTGTAATAAGATATGCGTATAAAGTAATAGTTCTATATGTATGGCTTGTCCTGGTGGTGTGGGCCTTACAATATATATATATATATATATATATATATATATGTGTGTGTGTGTGTGTGTGTGTGTGTGTGTGTGTGTGTGTGTGTGTAGATATATGAACGTAAAAAAATATATATATACATATATTTATATATACACACACACACACACACTCACACACACACACACACACACACACACACACACACACACACACACATATATATATATATACATATATACATATATAGATATATATATATATAAATACACATAAATATACACACAAACACACACAGATGTATATGTATATGTGTGTATATATATGTATTTGTATGTAAATATATGTATATATATATATATATATATATGTGTGTGTGTGTGCATATATATATCTGTGTGTATAATGCACACACACACACACACACACACACACACACACACACACACACACACACACACACACATACACACACACATACACACACACACACACACACACACACACACACACACTCGCACTAACACTCACACACACACACACACACACACACATACATATGTATATATGAGGGGGCTTCAAAAAGTTCGTGGAAAAATTTCATAACTAAAACTCATAAGGAAGGATTTTAATTTCAATGCACCTGAGCATTCTTCTACCAACGTATTATAACGTGTTCAGACATGCAGGTA
>NC_061856.1:29226501-29239001 GCF_019202785.1 Penaeus chinensis
TACGATAATTCTTCTTCTTCTTTTTCTTCTTCTTATAATTATCATCATTATCATTATTGACATTATCACTGTCATGATTACTATCATCATTATTATCATTATTGTCATTATCATCATTATTATAATCATTGTTATTAGCATTACTATTATTTTTATCATCATCATCAATATTATTATTACTATTATTAATATCATTGTTATTCTCATCATCATTTTTCTAATCATTATCATTAATATTATTATTATTATTATCATTAAATTATTATTGTCAAAATTATTATCATCATTATCATTATTACCATTATAATCCTTGTTATTAATATCATTACCATTATCATCTTCATTATAACTGATAGCATTATTAATTTCATGCTTACTCTTAGTATCAGTATCCTTATTATTATTATTATTATTATTATTATTATTATTATTATTATTATTATTATTATAATTACAATTGTTATTATTGTTATCATTGTTATTATCATTGATGTTATTATTATTATTATCATTACTATTATTATTATCATTATTATTATTATTATTATCATTGATATTATTATTATCATTATCATTACCATTATTATTATCATTACAGTTATTATTATCAACAATAATATCATTATCATTATCGTTATTCCAATTATTATTATCTTTATTATCATCATGATCCTTATTATAACTATTATTATTACTATCATTATTATCATTAATATTACTATTATTATTATTATTATTATTATTATTATTATTATTATTATTATTATTATTATCATTATTATTATCATTATCATTATTCACGTTAACATCGTTATCAATAGTTATCCTTCTTTCCTTATTGTTATCACTATACTCATCAGTTTTATTATCATAATCAACATTACTATTATTATCATAGTCATTGCTGTCTTTCTTGTTACGATTGTTTTATTATTGTTGTTATTATTATTATTATTACTATTATTACTATTATTATTACTGTTGTTATTGTTGTTATTATAATTATCATTATTGTTACTATTATTGTTGTTATTATTGTCATTTTTATCAAATATTACCTTTTTAATTATTATCATTATTATTAGTTTTATTATAATTATTATTATTGCTATTATTATTATTACTAATACTACTACTATTGATATCATTACAAAATATTATCATTATTATTATTATCAATATTATCTTTTTTCATTCTCATCATTATCAATAAAATTATGATCACCATCCTTATCATTATTATTATTATCATTATTATTATTATTATTATTATTATTGTTATTATTATTATCATCATTATTATTATTATTATCATTTTCATTATTATTATTATCACTCTTATCATTATTATTATCATTATTGTTATTACCATTATTATTATTATCATTTGTCATTATCATTTTCATTATCACCATTATCATTATTGTTTATTATCATCCTTTCTATCGATACTGTTGTTATTGTTATCATCATTGTTATTATTATCATCATCATCACTGTATTCATTATTATTCATATTGTTATTATTATAAGTTTTTAATAGCATTATTATTATCATCACTCTCATTACTAGTATTTTTGTTACAATCATAACTATCATTACTACTGCTACTACTACTACTACTAGTATCAATGTCATCATCATAAGGATAATATTATTATAGTTATTATGATTGTATTATTATTCTTATCATCGTCATGGTCATTATCGTCATTACTATTATCACTATCTTTATTGTTATTATTATTACCATTATTATCACTAATTGTTGCTATTATTATTATCATTATTATTATGTTATCAGTATTACTATGATTATCATTGTTATTATCATGTTTATTATCAATAATATAATTATTATTTTTGTTTTTATTATCATTTTTACTTTCATTATTATTATTATCATTATTATTATTATTATTAATATTTTACTTTCAATATCATTATCATTGCTGTTGCCATTATTATCATTATTATTAGAATTATTATAATTATTATTATCATCATTATAATTAGTGTTATCATTATTATTAGTAGTAGTATTATAATCATTATTGATATTATCATTATCATTATTACTATCTTTATAACTATTATTGTTATCATTATCATCACCATTATTATCATTACCCTTAATATATATTTATCAACCTCGCATTTACTTTTATTGTAATCTTTCTGTTGTAGGACATCGTAAGATTCTGGGAAGAATCCTAAAATTGTATTATATTTACATTTTTCAGTCTTCAAAGCTCATATCTACACCTATATTTAATGACAGTGAAACACAAGTTGGGAGATTTCTGTTATAGTCACCATAAAGTATGTTGGTTGTAGATCCGTGTAGAAGAAAAAGGAAATCAAAGGATAAAAATACAGAAAAGAAGGTATATATGAATAAAAAGATTACCAGACACGTTAAACAACCAAAGAGCACACGATCTCCTTGGTGGTACAATTTCACATCCTCAACACGCTAGGGTAAGTGTTTCCTTAATAGTAAAATTGTTCAGTTGTTCCCGACGGTGTCCCATGAACCTCCTCACTGCCATGGGTTTAGTGCTGGGTCTGTAGTGTGAAAGAGGAGGGACATGGGTTTGGCTCGAAAGGGGGAAGGGAGGAGGGTTTCAGCCTTGAGTGTTTGAGGTCGTCATCCGTAGTGGTCGTTGGTAATGTTCTTGTATGGTTAGGGGTACGTGTTTCTATCATAAAGTCCTTCGATCTGGAATTCTCCCTTTTATAACGGTTGATTTTCTTGATCTCGTTTGATTGAGTTATACTTTTTTTTTTTTTTTCATTACTGCTTTTCTTTTTTTCGTACATAAACACAGTTATCCCCGACGAACGCAGTTGAGTCACAGGCCCATCTGTACCAAGAATTGCAACCTTCCACTTCACTTGGCTGGGTTGTCGTCAAGGAAGAGTGAATATGTAAATAGAGTGAATAAATAGATAGATAAACTAAGTTGCAGATGAATTCATGAATACATACATACATAAATTAATGAATATAGGCTTCATTCAGACATATAGGCAGACAGAGAGATAGATATGAAGAGAAAGAAATACAGATAGATAGATAGACAGATATAAAGACACAGATATACAGACATTTAAATATGTAGATGGTTAGAGACACATATCAAAGGATGGGAAGTTGTTTTAAATTCGTATGACCGTTTGGCCGTTGTTCGTTCATCGTTATGAATAATTTACAAATTTTCTTATGTTGTCGATACATTTTAGCCGACTAGGTTATTATCATTTAGGCATATATATTTTCTAAATCTAATCCTTTCTGTCCAACGCATCAACAATATTCGCAATAAACGAGCAGTAGTGATCATCAGTGAGGATATTTGCTTTACACAATTTTATTTCCTCGTCATGGCGAAATTGACTTACATCTCATTTCCTGTGATACTCTCTGCAGCGGTTCTTGACAGGGTCTGGTTTTCTAAGCACGGCATGTCTTCAGTTCGCAGCTGAGTATGAGCAAACCGTGAGGACATCAGCTGTCAGATATCAACTATTTTGTAAGTTTGATTCACGCTGAGTCAGTTTGCGGAGGCGACGGTTTGTATTTACTTTCATCATCATCACTATTATTAGTAAAGCTGTTGGGTTTGTCATCATTATTATTATCATCATCATTATTTTTGTCATCATTATCATTATTACCATTATTATAATCATATTATTATTATTATATTATCATTATCATTGTTGTTGCTGTTGTTGCTGATATTATTATTGTTGCTCTTATTATTATTATTATTATTATTATCCTTGTCATCATCATTATCATTATCATTATTATTATCATTACTCTTATTACCACCACCATCATCATCATATCATTATTATTATTATTGTTATTGTTATTATTATTATTAATAATAATAATAATAATAATAATAATATTATTATTATCATTATCATTGTCATTGTCATTATTATCATTATCAGTGGTATTATCATACTCTTTTTATCATTATTATTATTATTATTATTATTATTATTATTGTTATTATTATCATTATTATTGTTATTATTATTATTATCTTTATTATTGTTATTATTATTATTATCATTATTATTATCAATATTATTATTATTATTATTATTATTATTATTATTATTACCATTATTATCATTATCATTAGTAGTAGTATTATCATTGTTAACATTATTGTTTTTGTTATTATTATCAATTATGTTATTATCATTATTATCGTTTTATTATTATTATCATTATCATCATTGTTATTGTTATTATTGTTATTATCAATATTATTATTATTATTATTATTATTATTATTATTATTATTATCATTATCATTATTATATTATTGATACTGTTTTTGTGATTATTATACTCATTATTATTATTGTTATTACTATTATTATTATCATTATTATTATTACTATTATTATTATTATTGTTATTATCATTATTATTGTTATTATTGGTATTGTTAACATTATTATTATTGCTACTGTTATTACCACTGTTGTATTTTTTTTATTATCATCATTATTATTATCATTATCATTTTTATCATTATTATTATCATTATTATCATTATTGTTATTACCATTGCTATTATTATTATCAATTGTCATTATCATTTTCATTATCACCATTATCATTATTGTCTATTATCATCATTTATATCGATACTGTTGTTATTGTTATCATCATTGATATATCATATGATTACTATTATTGTTGTAAGCATTATCATCATTATTATTGTTATTATTATTATTATCATTATTATCATTATCATCATTATATTTTTTGTTATCATCGTTACTGTTATTATTATTATTATTGAAATTACTATTATCATTATTATTATTATTATCATCATTATTGTTAATATTATTACTATTATTTTTATTATTATTATCATTATTGTTACTATTAGTATTATTGTTATCATTATTAATGATGTTATTATCATTATTATTACCATTACAACTACTACTACTACTACTAATGATTATCATTAATATTGATGTTATTATTATCATCATCATTATTATTATTATTAATGCTATTATTGTTGATGTTATTATTATTGTTATCATTATTGCTTTTTTCATTATTATTAACATCCTGATTATTATCGATGTTATAAATATCATTGACATTATCATTATTGCTATTATTATCATTCTTACTATTATAAGACTGATAAAATACAAAAAACACAATTTGTATACTAATTTATTCCAGCATTTACGTTTAACAATCTGCTGATTATACCCTTATTTTCCAGAGCTTAATTTGTAAAATTTATAGATGTGTATGAGGTCAGTGGTACTATATCTTGCTTTATGACGTAGGAACTTCACAGTAAGAGGAATGTGGATTTGTGTGTGGCTTATAGGGAAGGCTATTTAAAGGATGTTTTGATATCTAACCTTCCTTTGTGGGCGTCTGAATAGATGTACAAAAGCAGTGGTTTGATTTCGCTTTATGCTCATAACTGGAATTAAAGATTTTCCCTGGAGCAAATTCTTTAGCCACGGAAGTGATGCAACAAGAGGCAAGTACTTTTGTTTTATTCTCAAAGTGATGCGTCTTAGAGTACCGCAGTATGTTTTTAATTTATCCATCCTTCAGGCTCTGATTAATCAAGTTTATTCACGGAAACTGTCTCCGGGGATCTTTACACCATCGCTGTAACGCTGCTCTTACGAAACCGCCTTGATTCATGTTTCCTTATGAAATCTCACAAGGATATCGTTGCTGTGTTGTTCAAGACCACCATAGGAACGCTTCTGAATCCGCTTTCATGTGCTGTATTTATCCTGCATACAAAGCCGATATGATATGAATCTGATGGTTCCACTTTGTGCGTAAGGTCTCCAAGGACTGATGAGGTTGATCGAAATAACATTGCAGACTTTGCTAAACTCTGTGTCTGGAAATACGCTGTCAGCAGGTTAATAATTCTTGGGGGTTACAGCGAGTCTAAATTCGTGACTGGTGGGGTAAATCGCTCATTATAATTCTTTACATAAGTTTGTTTATCAGTTCTTCTCTGTAATACAAATGATAGCTATATTTAGAACTGGATCTGGATGAAATCTAAATATCCAGTGATTCGATGTTCGAATGCAGTTACCAAAGATAGAGAGTAAAGAGCTTCAGCTTAACATCCTTTATCACTTCCCTGTTCGATTCTGTGTCTCTTGGTTACATGGGCAACGGCTAGAGTCTGTCAGCTTGCCAATGAACTGATATATCCATATATATTAGCTTTCCTTCCATTATCTACATCACTCTCTTTCTCTCCCTTTATCTCCTAGTTTACCCGCCTTCCCCAACATCTCCCCTCTCACCTTTCACATCACTCTTTCACCTTTCTCCCACCACCTTCCACTTCACTCACTCTCCACTTTCCACACCACTCTCCATCCACATCCCACATCCCTCTCCCTCCACTTTCCACACACCCATCCCTCCCTCTCCCACCCTCCCTCCCCCACCCCACCCCACCCCTGCTTCAACTAGCCCCCCTTTTATCCCCAAGAGGAAATGAAGCTCAACAGCGCCGCATAAAACGTGGAATGTCGGAAGAGATCGCTTATTTTCCGAGAAGACGCGTCGACCGCCGGGCTTAAACGCTTGCCGAGAAGTCTACCGCGGTGCATCCGTGTCCCTCGCGCCGCTGCTGAGCACTTCCTTATTAACACGGACGTAGGGACGCTCTGCTCGGCGCCCCACTGTCTCTTGACAAGTTGGTTATGGTCTCTGATAATACTAATTATAATAATAGTAATAATAGTATCAGCAATGGTAATAGTGTAACAATAATAACAATAATAATTATAACGATAACAGTAATGATAACGATAATTATAAAAAAAAGTTTATAACAGTGATAGTAATGATATGATGCTAGAATATTCATGATAATAATAATAACAACAATGTTAATGGTAATAATGGTAATAATGATAATAATGATAATAATAATGATACTACTACTACTACTTCTACTACTAATAATAATGATAAAGATGACAATAACAATGATAATAATAATAGTAAGGATAATAAAAAAAAATAATAACAACATCAACAACAATGAAGATGCTGTTGATACTAAGACCATCAATGCTAAATATAACAAAATACACAAATAAATGAATTAACAACTAGGATATTGTTGTTGAACTGTAGCAGAGAGGACTTGATGATGGAAACTTGGAGGAAGGTTGATAATGCGGTAGAAGGTCATAGAGTACAAAGTAATAGTGATAATGATGATATAAGGGATAACGAGATGATGAAAATGATGCGGGAAATTGTACACTCACTCATGCCCCCCCCCCCCCCCCCCCGCGCGCCCACAACCCCCACCCACTTACGTTTATTTATATGTTACGGTCATACATGCTGTCAGATCTTTCGACTGTTGTTTCTGTGTATTTATATGTCTGTCTGTCTGTCTGTCCGTATGTATGTATGTATGTAAGTATGCACACGCACAAATGCACACTTAATCACAAATACACTCAGATACAGACACACACATAAACACACACACACACACACACACACACACACACACACACACACACACACACACACACACACACACACACACACACACACAATAAAGCGTATCGAAATAGACTCGAATAAAGGAGATATGCAAAACAGGAAAAAAAAAGGAACCGAAGAATGACAACAAGGCACGTGGAGAGAAATGCCTAATATTAATCCCATGACAGTAAGGAAAGCATAAATCCCACTTTCTTTAGTCCCCCCTTTCATGCCGTGCCAGGTGATTCCCCGTTTTTTGTTGGCTCCTCCCACTGTCTAGCTTCCCTTGTCTGCCATTGAGTGTTAATTAAACCGCATAAACCCATCAATGTCTTGCTTCTAAGTATGCTGAGAAATATGCTGAGATCCAATGTGCGGTTCACTTGAATAAAGAAAAGGGTTTCTTGCGAGTTTAATAAACAAAAACAGTGGGAAGGGAAATTTAATATTTGTAACAATTGTCGATGTTTTGCGGTTCTTTTCACTGGGGAATAAATTGATATTCAGATAGATAGATGTTTATATATGCGTATATATATATATATATATATATCTATATATATGTGTGTGTGTATGTGTGTATCTGTGGATGTGTGTATGTATGTGTGTGTGTGTGTGTGTGTGTGTGTGTGTGTGTGTGTGTTCATATATATATATATATATATATATATATATATATATATATGCATAAGTACATACATACTTATAAACATACATAGACACATACATACATGCATGCACACATGTATTCATACATACATACATGCATGCATGCATGCATGTATGCATTCATTCATTCATACATACATGCATGCATGTATTCATACAAACATACAGATAGATAGAGATAGATAGATAGATAGATAGATATATAGAGAGATAGATAGAGAGATAGATAGAGAGGAAGACAGACAGACAGACACACAGACAGAGAGCGAGAGAGAGAGAGAGGGCGGAGGATGGAAACCTTATCTGCCTTATTAGAATTAATTGACATATAGGTACGAACGTTGATTAAGGTGTGTCTCTGTGAGGGTAATGCAAGCCGTTTGAAATCAAAGTGTCCTGAAAATATAATTTTTCTATATTTTTGTTTTCTGTTTCGCGTTATGAAGCCTCAGTAATATTTTCGTAATATCAAAGAGGACTTTTTATTTTTTTTTTTTTTTTTTTTTTTACAATACTGGGTATGTAGAGACAGACAGATAGATAGATAGATGGGTGGATCGATCGATAGAGAGAGATATAAAGTGGGGGGGGGGAGAAGTAGGAGTATATCTAGATCAATAGATAGAGAGATAGGTGGACAAACAGACCGAAAGACAGATAGATAGATAGTAATAGAATGATAAGTTGATTGAAATATGTAAAAAGATCGACAGATAAACAGACAAATAGATGGACAGATAGATGGTAATAGATAGCTAACAAGAGAGAGAGAGAGAGAGAGAGAGAGAGAGAGAGAGAGAGAGAGAGAGAGAGAGAGAGAGAGAGAGAGAGAGAGAGAAAGAGAGAGAAAGAGAAAGAACGAAAAAGAAAGAGGTAAGAGCGGAATATAAAAAGGGAGACCGAGAGAAACTTAAACAGCCAAACAGAGACAGACAGGAAAATAAAAAAGAACACGAAGAAGAAGAAGAAGACGAAAAATACTAAGCGAGAGAACGAGAGAGTACCCAAGAGGGAATAGACAGGCGACTGTTCCCTCTCCGTCTCTCAGTGAAAGCGCCTCCCGTGCTTCAAAACAAGTCCTTATCATGCACAGTCAAAACCTTTGTTCTCAATTTATCCTTGAACTCTAACTCCTTAATTACCCGAATCTAATCAGATGTTCTTTGGCATCCCTTGACATTCATCCCCTGCATTGTAAGCGTACCTCTGTGTCTCTCAGGTTTATCAAAGAATGTCTTATCACTCACAAACAAACAAACACACGGCTGGTTCGAAATCAGAAGTGGAATTGAAATCAAAAGTGGAATCTAATTGGAAAGTCAACCTGGGATTGAATAGTCTGTTTATGAATAAGCGAAACATCCATATATATATATATATATATATATAGTAGAGCGGCCGCGTGTAATGCTAGATGATACAACGCTCTTGTAGATAGGAAATGAAGAATATTTTTGCTCAAGAGGAAGGATAAGTAGAGGATAAAGATGAAGAGGAGTGAAAGAAGGGGAAGAGGAGGAAAAGGAGAAGAAAGAGGGAGATTGAGGGAACAAGACGAAAGAGAAGAGAAAGAGAGGAGAAGAGGATGCAAAGCGGAACAGATAGTGAAAGATAGTGTTGACGAAAAAAAGGAGAATAGGAAGAAGAAAAAAAAAGAAGAGGAGATGGAGGAGGAGAAAGAAGAGCAGGAAGAGAAGAGAAAAGGGGACAAGACGAAGAAGAGGAAGAAGACGATGAGGAAGGAGGAAAATAATGAAAACAAAAACGAGAAAAAAGTCTTACAAGGACGGTGAATCATAGAAAGAAATACGAAGAGAAATAAAGAAAAGAAAGAAAGAAAGAAAAAGCATGAGATAGGTTATGGAGCTCGTCTGTCATGAATGAGTTGGTGAGATCATGTCTGCCCACTCATCTCTCTGCCTCCCTCATTCTGAATTTTGTTTTTGTTTTTTATCCCTCTATTCTTTTCTTCTTCTTTTCTTTTTTTTTTTTTTTTTTTTTTTTTTTTTTTTTTTTTTTTTTTTGCTTTTGCTGGTAATGTTGCTTTCAACGTAGTTATTATTCTTGTTCTTTTTTCGTTCTCACACGCGAATGCACGGGCAAATTAGTAGCAGATGGTAGAGGTAATAGTAGTTGTGGAGGAGAAGAAAGAGAAGGAGGAATAACGAAGATAAAGGAAATCTGGCAACGCCAAAACCTGGTCACACAAGCATGCATATATATATATATATATATATATATATATATATATATATATACATTTGTACATATATACATACACACACACACACACACACACACACACACACACACATATATATATATATATATATATATATATATATACGTATATATGTATATATATATGTATATATGTATATATATATATATATATATATATATATATATATATATATATATATATATATGTTTGTGCGTGTGTGTGTGAATTCATGCACATACGCATCGCCAAGTCAAACCTAGATACAGTAGTGGGTGAGTCTATCGTAGATATGATGGCGGGTTGAAAGCCACCAACAATGATTACCTAAACAACTATTCCCCCGAGAAAGAATCATTAGTCAGCCACACAGGTATAAAGATCCAGTCAACTGGCTGAAGCTGGTGGAAGCAGGCATGTGGCTTCTGCAGAAAGCTCCTGACTATATCCCAAATATTTGGATACCACGGCTGAGCAGCCGAATGATCATTCTGTTGAAAACATGCACATATACACATAAAAAATATAACTACATACACATGCATATATAATTGTATGTATATATATACACGTATATATATATATATATATATATATATATATATATATATATATATATATATATGTGTGTGTGTGTGTGTGTGTGTGTGTGTGTGTGTGTGTGTGTGTGTGTATAAAGAGAGAGAGAGAGTGAGAGGGGGAGATAAACACACACACACACACACACACATACACACACACACACACACACACACACACACACACACACGCACACACACACACACACACACACATATATATATATATATTTATATATATGTATATATATATGTATATATATGTATATATATGTATATATATGTATATATGTATGAATATATATATGTATATATATATATATATATATATATATATATATATATATACATATAAAAGGTATGAATGAGAACGAATATCTTCACAATACAAGAGATATATTTGACCGGTATCGATTATATCATCATTAGAAATACATGTATTTCTGACGAAGATAAAATCGAAACCGGTCAAATACATCTCTTGTATTGTGGATATGTCTATTAACATTCATATCGTTCATACATATCGTGTTAACATGAATACGGTTCACATATACATAAACATACATCTACACATACACAACAAACACACCAGTACTAACAATGAAAGATGAAACTGGAACCCGACTTCCAAGAAGAGCAAAGGTCCAACCCCCACACCTTACACCCCTCACCCCCACACCCCCTACCCCTCACCCCCCTACCCGCTACCCCTCACCCCCCCACCCGCTACCCCTCACCCCCAGCCACCCCCTACCCCTCACCCCCCTACCCCCTACTCCTCACCCCCTCACCCGCTACCCCCTACCCCTCACACCCCCCCACCCGCTACCCCTCACCCCCCCACCCCCAACCCCTCACCCCCCCACCCGCTACCCCTCACCCCCAGCCACCCCCTACCCCTCACCCCCAGCCACCCGTTACCCCTCACCCCCAGCCACCCCCTACCCCTCACCCCTCACCCCCCCCTACCCCTCACCCCCCCTTCTTCTTCTTCTCTCGGCCAGACTCCCTTCGCGGAAGCTTGAATCTATCGGGTCCTGAGAATCAGACTCTCTTGCTCATTCTTACAGGTCGACGGCGCTGACAGAGGGCGTCGTTCAGGAACTTAATCTCTTCCTTTTTTTGTTTTTTTTTGTTCTCTTCTTGAACTGTCTTCTTGTTCATCGTTGAGGTGGTGGCTATTTTTGTTGCAATGTTATGTTGATTATTCTTGTGGCTGAGTTTTTATATATTTTTTTCTGATATTGATATCATTGACATTATCATTAATGATGTCATTAACCATTATCATTATTTCAGTGTTATTATTATTGTTATTAGTGTTTTGACGATGATCATCCTTATCATCATTGGTGTTATCATCATTTTTATCATTTTCATTCATTACCATTATTCTTATTATCATTATCATTATCATCATTATTGCTGTTATCAATGACATCACCGTTATCATCATCATTA
>NC_061856.1:29256501-29271501 GCF_019202785.1 Penaeus chinensis
TCTTTGTTGCTTCGGGATAGATGGGTATGTACTTCGTTGTTGGTTAGGGATAGATGGGTATGTGCCTCTTTGTTGCTTCGGGATAGATGGGTATGTGCCTCGTTGTTGCTTCGGGATAGATGGGTATGTGCCTCTTTGATGGTTAGGGATAGATGGGTATGTGCCTCTTTGTTGCTTAGGGATAGATGGGTATGTGCCTCTTTGTTGGTTAGGGATAGATGGGTGTGTGCCTCTTTGTTGTTTCGGGATAGATGGGTATGTGCCTCTTTCTTGCTTAGGGATAGATGGGTATGTGCCTCTTTGTTGCTTCGGGATAGATGGGTATGTGCCTCTTTGTTGCTTAGGGATAGATGGGTATGTGCCTCTTTGTTGCTTCGGGATAGATGGGTATGTGCCTCTTTGTTGCTTCGGGATAGATGGGTATGTGCCTCGTTGTTGGTTAGGGATAGATGGGTATGTGCCTCGTTGTTGCTTAGGGATAGATGGGTGTGTGCCTCTTTGTTGGTTAGGGATAGATGGGTATGTGCCTCTTTGTTGCTTAGGGATAGATGGGTGTGTGCCTCTTTGTTGTTTCGGGATAGATGGGTATGTGCCTCTTTGTTGGTTAGGGATAGATGGGTATGTGCCTCTTTGTTGGTTAGGGATAGATGGGTATGTGCCTCTTTGTTGCTTATGGATATATGGGAATGTGCCTCTTTGTTGCTTAGAGATAGATGGGTATGTGCCTCGCTGTTGCTTAGGGATAGATGGGTATGTGCCTCGTTGTTGCTTCGGGATAGATGGGTATGTGCCTCTTTGTTGGTTAGGGATAGATGGGTATGTGCCTCTTTGTTGGTTAGGGATATATGGGTGTGTGCCTCTTTGTTGGTTAGGGATAGATGGGTATGTGCCTCTTTGATGGTTAGGGATAGATGGGTATGTGCCTCTTTGTTGCTTAGGGATAGATGGGTATGTGCTTCGTTGTTGCTTCGGGATAGATGGGTATGTGCCTCTTTGTTGCTTCGGGATAGATGGGTATGTGCCTCTTTGTTGCTTAGGGATAGATGGGTATGTGCCTCTTTGTTGTTTAGGGATAGATGGGTATGTGCCTCTTTGTTGCTTAGGGATAGATGGGTGTGTGCCTCTTTGTTGTTTAGGGATAGATGGGTATGTGCCTCTTTGTTGCTTAGAGATAGATAGGTATGTGCCTCTTTGTTGTTTAGGGATAGATGGGTATGTGCCTCTTTGTTGGTTAGGGATAGATAGGTATGTGCCTCTTTGTTGCTTAGGGATAGATGGGTATGTGCCTCTTTGATGGTTAGGGATAGATAGGTATATGCCTCTTTGTTGCTTCGGGATAGATGGGTATGTGCCTCTTTGTTGCTTCGGGATAGATGGGTATGTGCCTCTTTGTTGCTTAGGGATAGATGGGTATGTGCCTCTTTGTTGCTTAGGGATAGATGGGTATGTGCCTCTTTGTTGCTTCGGGATAGATGGGTATGTGCCTCTTTGTTGCTTCGGGATAGATGGGTATGGGCCTCTTTGTTGCTTCGGGATAGATGGGTATGTGCCTCTTTGTTGCTTAGGGATAGATGGGTATGCGCCTCTTTGTTGCTTCGGGATAGATGGGTATGTGCCTCTTTGTTGCTTAGGGATAGATGGGTATGTGCCTCTTTGTTGCTTCGGGATAGATGGGTATGTGCCTCTTTGTTGCTTAGGGATAGATTAATTGGGTATGTGCCTCTTTGTTGCTTTGGGTATAGATGGGTATGTGCCTCTTGTTGCTTTCGGGATAGATGGGTATGTGCCTCTTTGTTGTTAGGGATAGATGGGTATGTGCTCTTTGTTGCTTAGGGATAGTGGGTATGTGCCTCTTTGTTGCTTAGGGATAGATGGTATGTGCCTCTTTGTTGCTTCGGGATAGATAGGGTATGTGCCTCTTTGTTGCTTTAGGGATAGATGGGTATGTGCCTCTTTGTTGGTTGGGAATAGATGGGTATGTGCCTCTTTGTTGCTTAGGGATAGATGGGTATGTGCCTCTTTGTTGTTTCGGGATAGATGGGTATGTGCCTCTTTGTTGCGTTGGGATAGATGGGTATGTGCCTCTTTGTTGGTTAGGATAGATGGGTATGTGCCTCTTTGTTGCTTATGGATATATGGTGTGAGATTTGTTGCCTCTTTGTTGCTTAGGGATAGATGGGTATGTGCCTCTTTGTTGCTTCGGGATAGATGGGTATGTGCCTCTTTGTTGCTTCGGGATAGATGGGTATGGGCCTCTTTGTTGCTTCGGGATAGATGGGTATGTGCCTCTTTGTTGCTTAGGGATAGATGGGTATGCGCCTCTTTGTTGCTTCGGGATAGATGGGTATGTGCCTCTTTGTTGCTTAGGGATAGATGGGTATGTGCCTCTTTGTTGCTTCGGGATAGATGGGTATGTGCCTCTTTGTTGCTTAGGGATAGATGGGTGTGTGCCTCTTTGTTGTTTCGGGATAGATGGGTATGTGCCTCTTTGTTGCTTAGGGATAGATGGGTATGTGCCTCTTTGTTGCTTAGGGATAGATGGGTATGTGCCTCTTTGTTGCTTAGGGATAGATGGGTATGTGCCTCTTTGTTGCTTAGGGATAGATGGGTATGTGGCTCTTTGTTGCTTAGGGATAGATGGGTATGTGCCTCTTTGTTGCTTAGGGATAGATGGGTGTGTGCCTCTTTGTTGTTTCGGGATAGATGGGTATGTGCCTCTTTGTTGCTTAGGGATAGATGGGCATGTGCCTCTTTGTTGCTTAGGGATAGATGGGTATGTGCCTATTTGTTGCTTAGGGATAGATGGGTATGTGCCTCTTTGTTGCTTAGGGATAGATGGGTATGTGCCTCTTTGATGGTTAGGGATAGATAGGTATATGCCTCTTTGTTGCTTCGGGATAGATGGGTATGTGCCTCTTTGTTGCTTAGGGATAGATGGGTGTGTGCCTCTTTGTTGTTTCGGGATAGATGGGTATGTGCCTCTTTGTTGCTTAGGGATAGATGGGCATGTGCCTCTTTGTTGCTTAGGGATAGATGGGTATGTGCCTATTTGTTGTTTCGGGATAGATTGGTATGTGCCTCTTTGTTGCTTAGGGATAGATGGGCATGTGCCTCTTTGTTGCTTAGGGATAGATGGGTATGTGCCTCTTTGTTGCTTAGGGATAGATGGGTATGTGCCTCTTTGTTGCACAGGAGAAAGGTTGATGGGGAGGGAAAGGGGTAACGGCGGGTAATAATGAAGGAAGGGGAGGGAATTGAATGATAATAATGGGGACGATAGGGAACGGAGAGGGACAAGGGGATAGGGAAAGACATTGCGATGGGAAGAGAGTAAAGAGAATAATGGTAGGCAATGGGGGGAGACAAGAGGAGGTAATGGAGAGAGAGGAGGTGGCTGATGGGGGATAATGGGGAGGGAGGGTACTTTTGATGGGAGGGGGGGGGGGTTGGGGGTTAATGGGAAGGGAAAGGGAGAAGGATTGAGGGAAGGGAAAGGGAGAGGGAGGAGAAAAGAGGGAAGGGAGGAAGAAAGAGGGAAGGGAAAGGGAGGAGGATTGAGGGAAGGAAAAAGGGAGAGGATTAAAGGGAAGGGAAAGGGAGGAGAAAAGAGGGAAGGGAGGAAGAAAGATGGAAGGGAAAGGGAGAGGGATAGAGGGAAGGGAAAAGGGAGAGGGATTGAGGGAAGGGAAAGGGAGGAGAAAAGAGGGAAGGGAGGAAGAAAGAGGGAAGGGAAAGGGAGAGGGATAGAGGGAAGGGAAAAGGGAGAGGGATTGAGGGAAGGGATAGGGAGGAGAAAAGAGGGAAGGGAGGAAGAAAGAGGGAAGGGAAAGGGAGAAGGATTGAGGGAAGGGAAAGGGAAGAGAAAAGGTGGAAGGGAGGAGGAAAGAGGGAAGCGGAAAGGAGAAGGAAAGGGGGAAGGGAAAGGGAGAAGAGAAGCATAGGGGAGGAGGGGAAAAGTTTGTGTGCAGGAAAGGTGTGGTGGCGGTCACGGAGTAAGAGGCAAGGAGGTAGAAAGGGGAAGATGAAAGGGGGGAGGAGGAGAAAATAGGAAGAGGGAGAAGGGTCTGGTCAATCGTCAACCAAAAGCAACAATAAGCACTGAGACTGGTTAATATCACCCTCCCAACGCCACTTCCCCCCCCCCCCCCCACCTCTCCCTCCCCCTTCCTTCACCTTTCTTGCCTCTTTGATCTCGTACTTCTGCGCTCGGCGTCGGTGTTTCGCGTCCGTGCTGTCTAAAAGAACGTTACTGTGCATGTAAATATACCACACACGCCATACACACGCGGGCACACACGGTCCCCCCCCCCCTTCCCTTTTCTGTTTCCTTTAACCCTTTTCTCTTTCTCCTTGTTCGCCCTCCTTTCCTCTCTTGACTTTCCGCCTGCTTACCCTCTCTCCCCTCCTCTCCCCCTTCTCTCGCCTTCCCCTGTTCCCCTTCCTCTTCCCTCCTCTGCCCCACCTCATCTCCCTTTTCCCCTTCTGCTTCCCCCTTTTCCCACATTCCGCTTACCTCCCTGTTTACCTTTCCCCTCCCCTCTCCCCTCTCCCTTCACTCTCCCCCCTCCCACCTTCCCCTTCCCCTCCCCTCTTCTCTTTTCCCTCGCTCTCCCCCCCTCTCACCTTCCCCTTCCCCTCGCCTTCCTTTTTACCCTTCCCCTCCCTTCTCCCCTCTCCCTTCACCCCCCCCCCTCCCAATCATCCCCGCACACTGCATTACAATCACCAGTCATAAAGCGAGAGATTGGGGTCCAAGGTATTAATACAGGCTTGGGGGAGGGGTATGAGGAGAGGGGGGGATAGGGGTGGCTGGCTGAAGCAAGCAAACAAGCAAGCAAGTCGTGGTTTCGCCCCTGACATTAACAAAGCCAAAATCAGGAAGGAGGGAGAGAGGGAAGAGGGAGGTGGGGAGGGGGTTGAAGGGAGGGTGAAGGAGGTGACGGTAGTAGAGAGGGGGGGGAAGGAAAAGGGGGAAGGTTGAAGTCTGAAGAAGGAAGAGGGAATAGAAAGAGGAGAGGAAACGAGATGGCAAAGGGAATGGGAGGTGACTGGGGAAAGGGGAGCGAACAGGAAAAGGGGAGCGAACAGGAAAAGGGGAGGAGGAGAGAGAGAGAGAAAGGCAGAAAGGGGGAAGAGAAGGAGAGAGGGGAAAGAGGAGGACAGAGATGGAAAGGAGAAAGGGAGAGGGAAGATTAACCTCTTTATTAACACACGCTTCTTGTTAGCGCGAACAGAGGTACCCAGGCACGACATCATTGATCCTTTCAAGCACAAATACAAAACCAACCCCCCCTTCCCCCTTCCCCCTTCCCCATTCCCCTCGCCCCTTCCCTTCTCCCTCCCTCCCTCCTCTCCCTCACCTTTGCCTTGCTGTAGCTTTGCAGGCATTTGTTGACGCAAATACTTGCCCGCGGTGCCAATGTCATTGTGTGTGTGTGATGTAGGTATATATACATACATTCATTTATCTGTCTGTAAACACACACGCACGTCTGCAGAGAGAGAGAGAGTGAGAAAGAAAGAGAGAGAGAGAGAGAGAGAGAGAGAGAGAGAGAGAGAGAGAGAGAGAGAGAGAGAGAGAGAGAGAGAGAGAGAGAGAGAGAGAGAGAGAGAGAGTACACCAGCTAACATAACCGTACCAAAAGACAGCATATGCCTCGAGTGACCTCATATTGATTAAGAAACCTGTTGCCACCGAGGTCTCTCTTGAACGAAGTGTAAGCAGTCGCGTCAACAGTGATATAAAAATGGCAAGGGAAGGAAGTCAAGGGAAAAGGAAGAAGTGGAGGGAGAGGAGGAGGAGGAGGAGGAGGAGTTAGGGGAGGATGTGGAATAGGAAGAAGAGCAGGAGGAACTGAGGTAGACGAACAAAAGACTAAAAAAGAATTGAAGAATGTAAACACAATAACAAAACACACACACACAAATGAACGTACACCCCCATCACCGCCAGTAACAACAACAGCGCCACCAGGACAGCCCACTAAAACAAGCTTGACCTTCCTTGCGTTATTCTGGGAAGGCGGGCATCGCTGGCGTGACGTCACCGAGGCAATTTGACCGTTTACTGCAGGGAAGGAATAAATGATGGTGAGTAAATCGTGCACAGAAGGCCACAGAGGGCGCTGTGAGAAATGTCCTTTTCATTACTTCCTCATTTGCAGGATTAATGGCTGGTGGGATTTGAATGAAGAGTTAGTACCAAAATTGTAACAGTGCATATGTCTGTTGTTTTTTTTTTCTCTTTTTTTTTTACGTGTGCCTACCTACCTCTCTTTCTCTCATTCTTTTTCTTATTTTCTTCCCCCCACTCCCTCTCACGCTCTACGAAATGTCTATCTATGTATGTATATATTAATCTATTTGACTGTCTATATATCTGTGTAAATGTATTGAAATTGATTTATAACCATAAAATATATAAACCAATACATACAAACTAAAACTCAGCCATAACCTATACAGACCAACACCGACGAAGCAGAAGATATTTCCAAAATATAGACCCATGATACACTCAAGATGATATATAAACAAAGTCCAATTTGGCAATGTCAATCCTATTAAACCGCGCACAGACCACGAAAATGAACTAACTTATTGCAAGGCTAATTCTGACCACAGAGAACGATAAAAATATCAGTGGCTAATTTATACCTCACGAAGACAGCTCTTGCTTCATATGGAGTTTTACAATATGATGAATTTGCATTTTAACAGCACTGGCTTTTCTGGGTATCAGATGGAGCGTGCATGTATAATAATCATTATGGTGGGGCTAATAATAGTGGTATTAGGGATGATGTTAAGAAATTCGGAAGCAAATATTTTAATTATTATCATTGTATTCATTATTGCTTATACCGCTTTTGCAGTTATTATTATCATCATCATTATACTTCTTCGAATTCTGCTTATCATTATTATGACTATCATCATCATAATAATAATGATAATAATAATGATAATGATAATAATAATGATAATGATAATATTAATGATAATAATAATAATAATGATAATAATAATGATAATAATAAAAATGATAATGATAATAATGATAATAATAATTATTGTTATTATCATTATTATTATTAGTAGTAGTAGTAGTAGTAGTATTTTATTATTATTATTATGACCATTATTATTATCATTAATATAATCATTATTATTATTATCATTAATATAATCATTATTATTATTATCATTAATATAATCATTATTATTATTATCATTAATATAATCATTATTATTATTATCATTAATATAATCATTATTATTATTATTATTATCAGTTGTGTTATTATCATTATCATTATTATTATTGTTATTATTAGTATTGCTATTATTATTGCTATTAGTATTATTATTGTTATTATTATCATTTTTGCTATCATTATTGTTATTAGTATTATTATTGTTATTACTAATACTACCATTATTATTATCACTATTGTTATTATTATCATTATTATCATTACTGTTATCATCATCATTATTATTATCATTGTTATTAATACTATCATTATAAGTATTTTGTTATTATTATCACTATCATTATTATCTTATAATCAACATCATAATTTTTATTATCCTTATTAATGTTATTGTTATTACTATTGTTATTAGTTTTAGTTGTAGTAGTATTGCAATTATTATTACTATAACTGTAATTATCATTATCATTAATATTGCTATTACTATTATTATTATTATTATTATTATTATTATTGTTATCATAATTATTATTATCATCATTATTTTTCTTGTCATTATCATTATTGCTATTATCATTATTATTATTATTATTATTATTATTATTATTATTATTATTATTATTATTATTATTATTATTATTATTATTATTATTATTATTATTTTTATTATTATTATTATTATAAACATTATTATTATCATTATTATCATCATCATAATCATTTTCATAATTGATTCGATTATTATTATTGTTATTATCATTATCATTATCAGTATTACCACTGTCACTTTTATTATTAATATTGCTGTTATTGTTGTTGTTATTATTATCATCGTCATTATCATTAGTATTATTATCATTACCATTATTATTATCCTTTTTATCATTGTTGTCATTATCATCATCATTAGTATTATCATTACTATTATCCTCATTATCACTATTATTATTCTTATTATTATTATAATTATTTTTTATATATTTATAATAATAATAATAATAATAATAATAATAATAATAATAATAATAATTATTATTATTATTATTATTATTATATTATTATATTATTATTATTATTATTGTTGTTGTTGTTATTACTTTTATTATTATTATTCTCATTATTATTCTCATTATTATTATTCTCATTATAATCATTATTATTATTGTTATTATTATTATCATTATTATTATTACTATTATTATTATCATTATTATTGTTATTATTATTATTATTATTATCAATATTATTATCATTATTATTACTATCATTATTATTCTCATTATTATTATCATTATAATTGTTATTATAATTATAATTTTTGTTATCGTTAGTATTAGTAGTAATATCTTTTATCATTATTATCATTATTAGTAATATCATAATTGTCATCATTTTTGAGAATTTATATTAATTATCTTTTTCTTCTTCTTCTTCTTATTATTATTATTATTATCATTTTTTAATCATTATTCTTTTATTATTAATATCATCATTATTTATTTACATATATGTATATAATCATACATATATATATGTATGTATATATATATATATATATACACATATATATATACATATATATATATATATATATATATATATATATATATATACATACATGTATTCATATTCATATATATATTATTATCATCCTTATCATTATCATTATCATTACTATCATTTCATTACAATGAAATGCTGCCATTGTTAATATTATTATTTTCATAACAACGACAATGGCAATGAGGGACAGGAATATTGTTTTATTGTTTTACTAATGTCAATAATAACAACAAAATAACATTTAAAAGGAAACATATTCACAATCTTCATTAAACAGTCACACACACACAACTAAACGCATAAACACACACAAATACCCCAACACACACACACACACACACACACATATACACACACACACACACAAATACACATACACACACACACACGCTCACACACAAACAAACACACATACACACACACATATACACAAATACACAAACACACTCACATTCACACACAAACAAAAACTATCCCTCATCCTCTATACACACCCTACCACCCCCTCTCTTCCCACAAACACCCATGCTATTTCCCCCGAGCACATAAATGTCTCAAGGCACGGTTTATGAACGTATGTTTTGCTGAGTCTCATGTTAACACCAAGATCCAATTCTTTAAAAGTCTTGAGCGTCATAAAAAGCTTAGGCTGACTGAATTAATGTCAAGTAAATGCAGCCGAACAGTTCATTAAGGAAAAAAATGAAGAGTTTTTTATATTTCATCTTAATTTTTGCATTGTTGATGTTGCGAAAGTTTTGTAATATCGTTGTGATGTACTGACTTTATCATCATTAGCCTCACATTGTATTATCAGTAGTACTATCATTATTATTTTTATTATTATCATTATCATAATCATTATTATTATTATTATTATTATTATTATTATTATTATTATTATTATTATTATTATTATTATTGTTATTATTATTATTATTACTATTACTATTATTATTATTATTATTATTATTATTATTATTACTATTATCTTTATTAGTATCATCATCATTGTCGTTGTCATCATAATTATAATCATTATCATGATAATAATCATTATTATTAAAACAACAATAACAATAATGATAATGATAATGATAATGTTTATTATTATTGCTAATCTTATTGATATTGTCATCACATTAATTCTATTATTAACGTGTTATCATTGTTATTATAATTATCATTGCCATTGTCATTTATTATTATTATAATTATTATTATCTTTTATTATTATTATTGATAATTTTTAATGATAATAATAATTATTGTTATTATTATTATCATTATTATTATTATTATTATTATTATTATTATTATTATTATTATTATTATTATTATCATTATTATTACTATAATTTTCAATATTATTACTATTATTGTTGTTGTTGTCTTTATTGTTATTATTATTATTATTATTATTATTATTATTAATGTGGTGACCTGTGCAGTCCCTAGAATCACTTCAACATTGTAATCTATGGCCACACTGTTACTAATTCAAATAGGTATGGGTATACCTATGTGTGTGTTTGTGTGTGTGTTTGTGTGTGTGTGTGTGTGTGTGTGTGTGTGTGTGTGTGTTTGTGTGTGTGTTTGTGTGTGTATGTGTGCGTATGTGTACAATATTTTTGTGGTTCTTAACTTTCTTGTTAACCCGCTACTCTGTGAATTATTTTTTTCCCTCTAAATAACACTTATAATACACCAATTATCGTATGGCTGCTTACTAGCTTATGCACATATAACAATTGATAAGTAGATAATGCGCAGGAATGATAACCAGGGGCATGCGTTACAACCTCTGAGGTAATGGAGTTCACCAACAAGAAGTTTACAAGTCAGAACGAGTTAATTCCCCTTATCCCTCTATGACAGTGGGTCCTACCTCTTTTTTGAGCCATAGACCCCTTTACGAATCTGATAGAAGCGCTCCGTTTCAATAAGGTAAGTTAATATTCCCCACGGGTCCCTCAAGATTGCAGGGGTAGGAGAAAAAAAATAATTTACATATTGTTGCAGCTGTCTTACCTGAATTACCGACAATGTTTTGACAACATTGAAAGGATACAAATACAATTGGAGAAATCAATATTTTTGTTAACTCTTATTAGTAATTTCTTACAATTTATTCTAGTCTAGGTTAGTTACCCTTAGATTATTTAAAGAAAATATATCAATGTTTGCGATACCATAGAAAATGTAACATAATTTTACCATAGACTAATTTAAAGTGTCTGATGCAGAATTTAATTTTTTTTTTTTTAATGTAGAACTCTATATATACATATCTATTTGTCTGTTTTTCAATCTATATATGTGTATATATGTGTCCATATATATGTATATATGTATATATATGTATATATACAGATATATGTATTTATATATATACATATACGTTTACATATAAATATGAATACCACAAACACACACACACACACACACACACACACACACACACACACACACACACACACACACACACACATACATATATATATATAAATATATATAAATGGAAATGTATATATATATATATATGTATATATATATATATGCATGTATAAATATATATATATATATATATATATATATATATATGTATATATATATATATATATATATATATATGTATATATATATATATGCATATATATAAACACACACACAGACACACACACATATATGCACACACACACACACACACACACACACACACACACACACACACACACACACACACACACACACACACACACACACACATATATATATTTATATATACACATATATTTATATAGATAGATAGATAGATAATAGACAGATAGACAGACAGATATATATAAAAGTACATCATGTTTGGCATTGTGCTTTAATTTAACTCCGGTTGAAATTATCGTAACTTTCAAGCTTTGACAAATCAGAATTAACCAGCGGAGTCCGCACACTGGGAAGGATTGAAACACGTTAGTCAACAAAAAAAGGTGCATATAAGAGGTACTGGTCATAATGCATTGCAGGTTTTTACTCTAGCTGAGGACTTCCGCATTATAAGATATATTATCTGATGTATTTATTGCTGAAGGAAATTTTATTAATCACAGAAGATCGCAATAAACTTCTCAGAACATTTACTCACAACAGACATTCCGCAGTATAAAACAAACAAACAAACAAAAAAATATATATATATTATCATATTATTAATTAGATGCATCAAGTTATATCCATTCTCAGTATACAAACTTTAGGGTTGAACTTAATGAACTTTGATATGAGTAATGGACAAACTTCGAGATATACACTGTTTTATAATAGTTACCGTGAAGAAAGACCAATTTTCTCTAACACTAATAAATAATTCCATTTTCTATGTTACTTGACCTCGCGTATCGTATGGAACATTTAAATTCGTTTAAATCCGTCTCAAAGGTGTCTGACCCCTGTCTTTCATTTCAATTCTTTTTATTTTCTAATCTATTTAGTTTATGCCTCTTCCAGTTGAGGCAAAGTAATAGTTTCTACTAGCATAAAATAGTAATAATTAAAAAAAAGAAGAAAAAAAAACACCTTTTTTTTGGGGGGGGGAAATACTTATACTTTTTAATGATTGGCATATAAAGTGTATTTGAAATCCCTGTACGTGTTCAACGCCAAAGAGCAAATTCGGTTTACGCTCGGGAAGCTGTTCACTTAGTTACTCAGCTGTGAACACAAACACGATGTGTACACGCAATTAAAACTGGCACAATAGAAACGAGATAAAAACTCTTTTTACGTTTCTGTTTTGGGAGTTCGATTTTACTTTCACTTCTGCTCTTTTGCGTAACGATAACCTTATATTGAAAGTGTTTGGAATGTCAGCCGAATACTCTTTGCAGAAAAGGAATTCACAATAAATGTATTATAAGTAATTGTAATCGTAAATATAACTACTATTTCGCATCAAGACGTACTGTTAAATATACACAGGCTTTTAAAGGGAAATACCACCACGCCTCCCAATACTACTTGTAAGCTTGTTTGCCACACTCTTTAACTACTCAGGGAGGATCGAACTTTAGACCTTGAAAATTAGCACCTGTATACTTCCCCAAACTACCTGAGACACGCACAGACTGAACTCCATAAACCAGTTTGTGTGTGTGTGTGAAATATATATATATATATATATATATATATATATATATATATATATATATGTATATGTATATATATAGCTAGATAGATAGATAGATAAAGAAAAAGGTAGGAAGATTTGTTAAAACCTGTCTGATAGCCTTATATTTGCATTATATATACTCTTACACACACACACACACACACACACACACACACACACACACACACACACACACACACACACACACACACACATGCACTGGTGTGTTTCCAAAGATTGCACAAAACATCTGAGTTTGTGTGTGTTAAAGTAGTAGTACAGAGTAAGATATATTATTCGTTTGTGTGTCCATATCTCTATGGATTTGTATCTACATTACAGTTTCTTTCTTCTCCCTATTCGCTCTGTCTGGATGCTGTATTACGAGAATTTTCAATGTAATTAGGAAAGTTAAAGAAGTGCATTTGTTTCCTTTTAGGAGGAAGAAACTGTTTGTTGTGATGCTGAGTTTTGCTTAACTTTATCTCATTAAGGATTTGGCGAGTTACTTTAAAGCAAGCATTCACTGACTGCAGAATGCTGTGTATGGTGAAGAATAAACAAAAGTAGATAGATAGGCAATTAAATAAATTGAAAGTGATTTAGACTGATGTAGATAGATAGCTAGATGTGTGAATAGATATGTAAGTGGATAGATAGATACTTAGGTAGATAAATGGATAGAAGAATACCGTATTTTCGTTAAATAAGTCAATTCATTTTTGTCCTGAAAATGGTGAGGCTAGTAAATGCCGGAAGTTCAGTGATGCTGCTTTCTTTCGCCTGATAACCTGATGACGTCATTGTCATGAATAATGTACATACTATGAGTTCGTAGCTTCTCCATGCCACAAGATTCGGAAGTGGAAAGATGTGCTGGATACAGACATTGTAGGTCAATGATATGATTTTTTGTGTTGACAGAATTAACAATAGATCTAAAGGAGATCGACAGTGATACACACCTATAATATATATAGGCATAAACGTAAATATGTTGCGGAAATATATACTGTATTCACTATACCTCCTATGACATGCAGCGTATTCTTATATGTAGATAGGTAGATACATGTACTGAAAGCTTAGTAGACAGCTATGTAGATGAATATACATTAGCCATATATATAAACATATCCTCATTCCCAGCTTCTTTTGAACTTTTGATTCTAACTTCATATAACTTCTTGATTAGGATCTCGGCCTGACGCTGTCTGTTAATGACCGAGGTTTTCCTAGCTTCTTAATGAAATAGAAATGCGAATTCTGTTATGTCCTTTCTGTAACAGCCAGACAGACAGACAACTAAACAGACAGAGACAGATAGAGAGACAGATAAACAAAGAAAGAATACTTGGGTATCCTGCGATGAGGAGAGATGCGGCTGGGTTCGGAATTAATGGCAATGATTTATTAATAATCATTAAGTGGTTTTCCTGTAAGAAGAGTTAAATATTCATTTCGGCGAGAGAGGTTGATAGAAAGGTTGATAGGCAATAAAAGGATACGTAAACTTAAAGATATACGAGCAACCACACACACACACACAGACACACACACACACACACACATGTATATATATATATATATATATATATATATATATACATATACATATATATATGTATATATATATATATATATATATATATATACACACATATGTGTGTGTGTGTTAGTGTGTGTGTGTGTGTGTGTGTGTGTGTGTGTATATATATATATACATATATATATATATATATATATATATATATATATATATAGAGAGAGAGAGAGAGAGAGAGAGAGAGAGAGAGAGCAAGCGGGGAGTAGACAATACAGGTACAGATTATTACAAATTTCGTTATCCGGTAGCAGATGCAATGGATATTGGATTAAGGATTCTAGAAATTCCACAAGGATGCATTTATTAATATAAACTTGCAAATTATGAATTGCTAATTGTTGACAAGGCAGAGACGAAAGCTGACTTTTTCTAACCAAACATCCAATATCCAAAAATATCACTTGAATATATTTAGCAGTAGTTAGAATATTTTTGCTTCTCTTAAGTGG
>NC_061856.1:29291501-29299001 GCF_019202785.1 Penaeus chinensis
AAGCTGTGGTACATTTAATGCATGATCATATATAACGGTATTACATTTGAATTTCAGGCTATTACATTATTATGATAAGTACTATATCAGTTAAAGCAAAGGAACAGTTACATAGTCCTCACCGGTCGCAGTCAGATAGTTTTTTTCATACCTATTTCATATTTAGATGAATTATACAGTTATAGTACAAACAATAAAAAAGATAAAGAAATATCTTCTACCTATTTCAACATTCATGAGATATAATAGATTATCAATACTATATACATATATAATAAAAATACTAAAATGAAATATGAAAAATTAGATTTATATCAATCCAAAGTTCGCAATAAAGGCACACGCACACAGATAAACACATTTCAATTTAAATTTCAATTCACTGACAAAAAAAAATTTCTTCATAGTTTTGACTTGGTAAAGGTGTTCAACTACCACTGGTATATAATTAATGTTGATTGAATAACAAAGAGAGGAAAGGAATAGGCTAGTCAAGAAAAATAGAAGGGAGAAGAAGACAGACAGACAGAGAGAGAGAGAGAGAGAGAGAGAGAGAGAGAGAGAGAGCGAAAGAGAGAGAGAGAGAGAGAGAGAGAGAGAGAGAGAGAGAGAGAGAGAGAGAGAGAGAGAGAGAGAGAGAGAGAGAGAGAGAGAGAGAAAGAGAGAGAGATAGTGATAGAGAGAGAGAGAGAGAGATGGAGAGAGAGAGAGAGAGAGAGAGAGAGAGAGAGAGAGAGAGAGAGAGAGAGCGAGAGAGAGAGAGAGAGAGAGAGAGAGAGAGAGAGAGAGAGAGAGAGAGAGAGAGGGAGAGAGAGAGAGAGAGGGAGACAGACAGAAAGAGAAGGGAGGGAGATACGTATAGAGAGAAAGAGAGAGAGAGAGAGAGAGAGAGAGAGAGAGAGAGAGAGAGAGAGAGAGAGAGAGAGAGAGAGAGAGAGAGAGAGAATTAGAAAGAAAGAGAGAGAGACAAAAGTAGAAAGGGAGAGAGAGAGAATGAGAGATAGAGAGAGATATAGACAATTTGAAAGAGAGAGGGAGAGAGACAAGAAAAGTAGAAAGAGAGAGAGAGAGAGAATCTGAGATAGAGAGAGAGAATCAGAAATATAGATAGATAGAGTGATAGAGAGAGAGAGATAAGGGAAAGAGAAAGGTAGAGAGAGAAAGAGAGAGAGAGAGATAGAGAATTAGAAAGAAAGAGAAACAGACAAAAGTAGAAAGAGAAAGAGAGAGAGAGAGAGCGAAAGAGAGAGAGAGAGAGATAGAGATAGAGAGAGAGAGATAGATAGATAGATAGAGAGAGAGAGAGAGAGAGAGAGAGAGAGAGAGAGAGAGAGAGAGAGAGAGAGAGAGAGAGAGAGAGAGAGAGAGAGAGAGAGAGAGAGAGAGAGAGAGAGAGAGAGAGAGAGAGAGAGACAGAAAGAGAAGGGAGGGAGATACGTAGAGAGAGAAAGAGAGAGAGAGAGAGAATTAGAAAGAAAAGAGAGAGAGAATCTGAGATAGAGAGAGAGAATCAGAAAGATAGATAGATAGAGTGATAGAGAGAGAGAGAGAGAAGGGAAAGAGAAAGGTAGAGAGAGAAAGAGAGAGAGAGAGATAGAGAATTAGAAAGAAAGAGAAACAGACAAAAGTAGAAAGAGAGAGAGAGATAGAGACTTAGAAAGAAAGAGAAACAGACAAAAGTAGAAAGAGAGAGAGAGAGAGAGAGAGAAGGGAGAGAGATAGGTAGAGAGAGAAAGAGAGAGAGAGATAGAGAATTAGAAAGAAAGAGAGAGAGACAAAAGTAGAAAGAGGGAGAGAATGACAGATAGAGAGAGAATTTGAAAGAGAGAGGGAGAGAGACAAGATTAGAAAGAGAGAGAGAGAGAGAGAGAGAGAGAGAGAGAGAGACAGCGAGAGAGAGAGAGAATAACACAATAGTCTTGCAAGTCTCTGCCTGCTTTTTTTTTTATCTTTGATTTCTCCTTTTCCCTTCTTCCCTTAACCCTCACCCCTTCCTTTCTCTATCTTCTTTTCCTGCTCCTTTCCTTTTCCTCTCCCCATCCCTATTCCCTCAAACCCCCTCTCCCTCCTTCTTTTCTTCCTCTTCCTTTTCCTCCGTTGCCCATCTCTCCTCCCCTCTCCTCTCCGTACCTCCTCTTTCTCTTCCCTTTCCCTCGCCTCCCCTTCACCAAGCTCTTGTCGAGACCCTAAATCTTTATTCTTCGCTCCTTAAGACACTGGCCAAGACGCGCTTTGTGCTTGTCGCCTTTGAGTCTCGATAGCTTTTCAGTTATTTTCAGTCCTGCTCTTTTATTTACGTCTCTGACCTTTATTAGAGGATTTTGTGTGTGTGTGTGTGGGGGGGGGGGGGGGGGATAAGTAATTATGTATATATGTCGTATATTTTCTTGTTCTTATATATGTATTTGCCTGTCTATCTATTCATTAGTTAATTTATCATTTCTTGTTCTTTTCTCGTATTCGTCTTCAGTACCTTCAGAAGTTTCAGCAATGACTCAACATCAACGCATTTCCTATTCATTCAAAAGCCATTTTTCAGCAGTGCTTCTGAGTCATATCTTCCATCTTCCATGTCCTGTAATTCTGACGGTAATTTCTTTTGGAACGTACGTAATAAATTTTCCCGTTTTGCTTTTCACGGCTTTCTGAATTCTCTCCAGAAAATTCACCAGAGCAACATATTCCCCGTTATATGAGCTCTTCCTTTCATTCAAAAGTATCCGACAGACCTTTATGCCTTCTCTCGTTCGGGCGTAGGTGTGTGTGTGTGTGTGTGTGTGTGTGTGTGTGTGTGTGTGTGTGTGTGTGTGTGTAAATATTCTGCATGTGGGTGTTCGTGAAAAGTACAAGGCACCTGAACTGACATTTAATATGAGGAAAAGGTGATAATTACGTCACAGCAAAAGCCACATTTGTAATAATACATATCAAATATTAACCTCAATAACAACACAAACAGAGATTAATTACTGAAATGCCGATGATAATGGCTTCTTAACTTTATATCCCGTTAGGGAAACGAAATATACATTCATTATGGTTCTGATATTTTCGTAAATCATTTAGAGACAACGTAATATTCGTCCCTTTTTAAAACGTGACCTTTTAAAACGACTGTCCACTGATTTAGAATCTTCCACTTTAAAACAGTATATACAATAATATACATTCAGTACACTTACATGGTATACTGAGATTAGGTTGGAGTTTTTATCAATTTATTGTTGTTGTAAATAATAAGGTACATACGAATGGGGGAAAAAAAAGATAATAAAAGAAAAGAAAAAAGAAAAGAAAAGAAAAAAAAAAGAAAATGAAAGAAAAAAAAGAAAATAAAAGAAAAAAAGAAAAGAAAAAAAAGAATATAAAAGAAAGAAAGAAAAGAAAGAAAGAAAGAAAGAAAGGAATATATATATATATATATATATATATATATATATATATATATGTATTATTTACAAGCTTAACACGATTTTCACCCGATTGTATTGTTCTATTTCCCTTTTTTCCGTTTGTTTCCCGAATTTTGAAAAGGTCTCCTCTACAATATCCAATTTGTCATTCTGTATTTAGTTTGTGAATACAGGGCCTAAATGGGGAGAGGGTGCATTAATTAACTAATTGATATGCACATACCTGACAGAATAATTCGCCTTTAATGGGCATCAGGTTTCCGGAATCAAATGAGAGGGTTGTTGATTTAAAAGCCTGGCTATTAGGGCCCAGCGAAATTTCCTTTTCTATCCCTTTCACAAAGAGTTAAGACAAACAAATATATTTTAATATTAGATAAAGTTCAATTTAGTAATCATGAATGGATAATGAACCCAGGGAGACGATTCATAATTGAAAACGATTCATATTAATCTAACTTTCAATCAGTTATGTTAACATACTTACCTATACATATTCTTGCCTATGTTCTGGTTTTCAAGTCAGTTCGAGCATTATGAATTAGCATAATGTTTAGTTTTATTGATGACAGACGTTGGGTATTCTGGATATAAAATGTTTCACGAATTTTACGTCCCTCTCTCTCTCTCTCTCTCTCTCTCTTCCACCCCCCCCCCCCTCTCTCTCTCTTTGTCTCTCTCTCTCTCTTCCACCACCCTCTCTCTCTCTCTCTCTCTCTCTCTCTCTCTCTCTCTCTCTTCCACCCTCTCTCTCTCTCTCTCTCTCTCTCTCTCTCTCTCTCTCTTTGTCTCTCTCTTTCTCTGTGTGTGTGTGCGTGTGTGTCGCTCTGTCAAACACACTCACACTTATACAATATCTATTTAGTTATACATATATATATATATATATATATATATATATATATATATATATATACATATATATATAATATATACATATATATACATATATATACATACATACATATATATATATATATATATATATATATATATATATATATATGTGTGTGTGTGTGTGTGTGTGTGTGTATGTGTATAAACACACACACACATTCGTGTGTGTGTGTGTGTGTGTGCATGCATTCGTATGTGTATGTGCATGTATGCATACACACACACACACACACACACACACACACACACACACACACACACTAGTGTAACGTAAACACGAGAATAATTAGTTTAGTTTAGTCCTTTATTTACCACCCTGGCTAACTGCACAGGCGTGGGCAAGCTGTGGTACATTTAATGCATGGTCATAACATTACATAGTGGTATTACATTTGAATTTTAGCCTATAACATTGTTATGAGTACTTTATCAGTTTTAGGAAAGGAACAATTGCACAGTCCTTTATCTACTCATCTGCCACGCCGGCATATAGCTTGGGCGTGGAAAAACATTAATACATTTGATATTTGGTTATGTGATACTACATTCCAAATTCAGGATACAACATAAGTATATCTTCTAAGACATCAGATGATATAAAGTAGTTACATAGTTCCCGGTACCTCATGCTAGGTGGTCTGAAAGGCTGTAACACATGGCACGACATTACAAACTGTACTGACCTGCCAATACAATCTATATCCAAGCCTGATTCTTGCAGTCACAACATCACACTGTCTTGTTCTTGTTTTAGATAAACCATAGATGAATGAATCTTGCCTAAACCGGTCATAGTGCTTTATGCTACAGCTTTCGGGGCGTTGAGAATTAATCAACTCAGTCAAGTCCTCTCTAAAGGAAGCTTTAATGATGTATAAAATCCTAGAAAGAGGTATCCCAAGATCTATATCCACACTTTGTTTGTCACATGCTGACTTTGCAAGGCGATCAGCATGATCATGCCTAGGGATGCCAATATGTGATGGAATCCACACAAAACGTATATTATGGCCTCGTTCTTTTGCACGATACACGTTTATCCTGATGTCATTTGCCGCACCTTTGTCTAGAGTGTTCAGAGACTGGAAAGCACTCTGTGAATCGCAGAAAATGACCCCTGAGCCTTGATTCAATAGAAATTCGGTGGCCATGAGTATTCCTGCCAACTCAGTTTCCGTAGTGCTAGCCCAGTCATGAACCCTCCTACAATCCTTGTTCTAGGGGCACCAAGAATGATCCTCATGGCTTCATTTTGTACACTTTCTAAACTAGTCAACTCTGATTCCTTGAACAATACTAGGTGTAATGCATAGTAGTCTATGACCGACCTTATGTATGAAAAGTAAAAGAGTCTCGCAATATTGACGTTAATACCATGGTCTTTGCCGACAAGTGTTCTAGGTGACGAGAGTAAGTAGTTGAAACATGGCGATGGGAACACGTAGACTTTACCGAACTATTGATCTGAGGTCTGGAAAAAAATTAATCGACTCTCAGGCAAAAGAACTAACACCCCGCAATTCCATAGTCCTCTTGCACAAGCAGACATGCTCCTTAGTCAATGGGCTGGAGCGTATAAATTGAGCTCACTTCCCACAAATATTCAGAACCACCTTAGTCAGTCTAAAATTGCACGTAAATTTGCCATTGAGATTGGATGTTCTGAGACAGACCCTTCAGACTTTGCTGAGATTACTGAGTGGGAGCTGAACAATGCACTGTCCAAAGGAAAAGCGTCTGCACCAGGTGAAGATGGAATTACCTATAGTGTCCTCCGCCTTATAGCTCAGGTACCTGGTAATCCCCTTTTGCACCTGTGCAGGTTAAGTTTGTCAGAAGGTATTCTGCCTGGCCTCTGGACGCGCAGTCTAATCATCCCTATACCGAAACCAAACACTGATAAATACCGCCCAATCTCACTAACCTCATGTGTATGCAAAGTTCTAGAAAGGATAATTTTGAACAGACTCAGGTACAGGTTGCAAGGTAAATTATCTCACAGACTGTACGGATTTATAACGGGACGTAGCACACAACATTGCTTTGCAGAGTACTACTCAAACTCTAATCCAGGGAAGCACACTGTTTTTCTTGACCTTAAGTCAGCTTTTGACATTGCAAACAGAGAAATTATCCTAGAACAATTAGTAAGCTTTGGCATCCGGGGTAAATTATTGAGCTGGATTAGAATGTATCTTTCGAACAGATCTGCAAGTGTCTTGTTCAGGGGAGTGAGAAGTTCCACCACACAATCTTTTGAACTTGGGACGCCACAGGGAGGAGTTCTCAGCCCTATGTTGTTCAATGTCCTCATGCACAAGCTGGTGGCAGATATTCCACTTGGGGATGGTGAATCCATTATATGCTATGCTGATGACATATGTGTCAAAGCATCATCACAAGAGAGGATGCAAATAATTCTCGACAAACTCACAACTAGGGCTCATGAGTGTGGATTAGTCATATCCACTGAGAAAACAATGGCTCTCAATCCATGTATCATACCCCTACCCACTTTTCGCATAGGTGACCAAGAGCTTGACATGTGTCATAAATATAAATATCTCGGGGTGAACATAAATGATGCAGACCTGATCCCTTCCCTGAAAACGAGACTCTGGGAGAGACTGAAACCGTTGAAAGTTCTTGTTGGAAGAGAACATGGCATCAATGTTAAGCTCGCTAGACTGTTTTACTTGGCTTTTATAAGATCAGTTGTAGACTACCATGCACTGCACTTGTTGCAATGTAAGGAATCAGAAATAAATAGCTTGGAGGTAGTGCAAAATGAAGCCATGAGGATTATCCTCGGCGCCCCGAGAACAGCAAGGATAGTAAACATGAGGTCGGAACTTAACCTACCATCCATCTCTGATAGAATAATATTTATTTCCACTATATTTGGGGTCAAAGCTCTGAGGGAACCCTTGTATCTTTCAGACTTCCAAAAACAAATGCAGCATAAAATCACGCAAGCAGACGTGACTAATCACACACACGCGCGCCCTCTAATACACAAAATCTCCATGAACATTACAAAGCTCAATGTCCCAATTAGTAAAATACCACAGGGTCGATCCATTCCACCATGGAAAAATTCAAAATTGATCGTGCACCTTACGTGTCTACCACAAAAAAACAGTGTACATAATTGCGTGTTACAACAAATTGCATTAGCAACGGTGAAGGA
>NC_061856.1:29326501-29331501 GCF_019202785.1 Penaeus chinensis
AACGAAAAAAAAATTAGACATCATATACAACCGAATAAAACTACAGACATATATAAGATAAAACAAATAAAAGATGTCTCAGATATAGAGTCTGGTTGCAAAGACTCATGGGATCGAGGATGAAGGACTCTGGCGCAGCATCCTTTAGTAACGCAGTAATCTCGTGTTGTGTTCGGTTTCGTTGCCAGGGAAACCATCTGTGCTTGCTGGCAAATCTGACTGTATTTGGTGTACTCTGTGTCTCAGCGTGTCATGATAAATATTGTATCTGGTTGTACCATGATGTAAGCTATATCTGGTGGTATCATCATGTATGCTGTATTTGGTTGTATCATGATGTGTGTTGTGTTTGGTTGTATAATGATATATGCTGTATTTGGTTGTATTCTGGCAGATTCTCTTCGCAGTGGACCTTCCCTCAACTCATTTATAACTTTATGAGATGTACAGGCACAAAATCCAGTGGCAGTTTAAAGTATGCCAATGCAACGCACTGTTAAAAAAAAAAAAAAAAAAAAAAAACTGTAAAGGTGGAATCCAGCGTCAAAAAAAAAAGAAAAAAAAAGAAGAGTGCCTAATTACTACCTAATGCATTATAAAAGAAAAAAAAAGCTTTTGTGAAAGACAAGTGTCAAATGGAAACGCCTAAGAAGTCCCTATGGGATTATTCACTAGTAGTAATTCATTATAAGATACATGTCCGTATAAGGTACTACATTACAGCAAAGAGTACCCTAAATAAAATTCAGGGCTTAATAGCAGGGAAGCTCCTAAGTGAAAATGTATTAATGTTGACTTATCGTACAAAAGTTACCGGGTGAGGAATAGTGTAAATGGTGAGGGGTCGCTTCCCAAAAGCCAACAGGACCCTAAGTGCAATAATACAAACTTAATGTATCGTAAAAAAAAAACGAAAATAAAACGTAGAAAAAAAAAAAAAAAAATGTCCAGATCAGACTACATTGCCCAAGGGAAGTGCTAGAGAAGCCAGGACGTGCTGAATTACAACCCTAAGGATTCCACGAGAAAAAGAGCGATCACACAAATCCAGTGTTCAAACAAAAGAGCAAGAAAATCCCTAAATGTTACAGTGTTATGCAAACGTATTGTAAAAATAAGTCTCCAAGTGAAAGTCCAATAAAAAAAAAAATAAAATAAAAGAGAAAAAAGAAAAAAGAAAAAAAGAAAAGAAAAGGAAAGCGGGCGACCTGTCAATCACTGACAAGCAAACGACGAAGGTGCCTCTGATCTCCCACCTGCCAGCGAAGGCATATCAATAAACAAAGAATCGCCATTGATTTTCATTCCCCTTCCTCTCTTTTATTTATTTATTTATTCATCTATTACATTATACTATTACTATTCACTTTCATTTGTTTATTTATTTATTTTCATACAGAAGAGGTGGTAGTTGGAAAACAAATATGAATAGGAAATTGGGGGAAAATAAAGGGGAGAGAGAGGATGGGAGATTGAGGGAGACAGAACGAATGAAAAATGGATTGATGATGATAAAGATACTACTGATTAAACAACAACAATGATAATAATGATAATAGTAATATTACTATTAATGATAATAGTAATAATGATACTACTACTAATAATAAAATAATAATAATAATGGAAATAATAACAATGATAATGAAAATAATAATGATGATGATGATGATGATTATGATGATGATGATAATAATAATGTTGATAGTAATTATAACAATAAAGTAATAATAATAATAATAATAATAATAATATTAATAATAATAATAATAATAATAATAATAATAATAATAATAATAATAATAATAATGATAATAATAATAATAATGATGATGATGGTGATAGCAATAATAACAATATAGTAATAATGATAATAATAATAATAGTAATAATAATAATGATAATAATAATAATAATAACAATAATAATACAAAGACAACAGCTCAATTTGATATTAATGATACTGATAGTAATAATAACAGTGATACTGACACTTAAAACAATAGCAATGATGATGACAATGATTATTATAGTTTTACAGTAATAATGATAAAACTAATAATAATGATAAAAATAATAATAATAATAATAATAATAATAATAATAATAATAATAATAATAATAATAATAATGATAAAGATAATAATAATAATAATATAATAATAATAATGATAGTAGTATTAATAATAGTAGTAGTAGTAGTAATGATATTTATCGTATTAAGTAATGATAACAATAGGAACGATAATAATACTAAAAGTAGTATGAATGATAATGAGAATAAGTATAATGATAATGATAGTAATTATGATATTAAAGACGATGATAACGATGGTGTTAAAAATCATTAAGAAATATAGATATAATGATAATTATGTTAATGATAATAACAATTATAGTAATAACAATAACAATACTGATGATGATATTGGTTATGATGATGATTCTGGTAATAATGATAATAATAATATAAGTAATAGTAATAATAAAAAACAGTAACAATACTGATGATGATAATGATTATGATAATGATGATATTGGTTATAATAATAATAATAATGATAATGGTAGTATTGGTTACAGTAATGATGATAACATTAATGGCAATAGTAATGATGATAATGATAATAATAAGAAGAATGATCGTGATAATGATGTTAATGATAATGTTAATGATAATGAAAATGATAATGAAAATTATGATAATAATAATGATAACGATAAGGATAAGTGAGTGTGTGTGTGTGTGTATGTGTTTGTATGTGTATGTGTACATGTGTGCGTGTGTTGAAACGGTCCCCGTCGCCCTCGCCCTCCTCCCTCCTTCCCAGCCCCCACCCAGGGAGCAAGGCGAGTAAATATTGGCATTACTTTATGACCAAGCACTCGTACAAGAAACACGTTGCACCATCCTGTAGAAAGAAGTAGGAGTCCTCGTTTGGTAATTGATTACTGAGAAATTGCACGTTGCAATCGATATAGTCAATTGTAAGTAATCGATTAAAACCATTAATAATGATGATAATAATGATGGTAATAATGGTAATGATAATGATGATTATAATGACATTGATAATGACAAAAATAATGATAATAATAATAATGATAATATTGATAATGATAATGATAATGATATCAAATTATTATGATGATAATGATGATAATGATGATAAATCGTTCTTAGCTTGTTGGCCATATTCCAATGTCCATATTTGCCATTTGATTTGCATTATTTAGATGGTAATAGTTTTCTTTGCACAGACTGCAATTATCTCTCTGGGTAGTCCACAACTCAGTGCAAGAAAACTAAAACTATGTAACCCCATGTTACCTTTGTCATTAAAAAAAAAAAAAAAAAAAAAAAAAAAATACGTAATATTCAATTTCTGTAAAATACCCTGCGTCGCCGCTCACGGCGCCAGGAATACGATGCTGAGCATGGAAAAGGTGTCCTCCGTGGAGTCGACGCTCTTCCAGTCACCGCTCGCGGGCATTTCATTCTCCACTCATGCTTCGATGGGAATAAAGCAAAATCGCCAAATGAGTAAAATAAATCTCCCAATAGGCTTGTGCAATCGCGGCGCGTCTTTTCCCTCACCCCGGCCTCCAGCAGAAACGCTCACGACGGCAGGTTCGCGTCACTCAGCCTACAGCCAGGTTTTCCTGATGTTTACGTCACCTGCCCCTCGACACGGATTTTTTTTATTTTTTTTATGCCGTGATGGTCACGACACCCGGATCCAAGGGGCTAGCTAGTAGTGACAATGGACGTAAGGTTGGAAATAATGAGGATAATTATAATGAAAAATGATCATGAATATGAAAATAAACATGGTAAATTTTCATGAATATGATAACGATGATAATGATAACAATAACAATGATAATGATAATAATACCTAAACCAATAAACCTCCAACATCAGTAATAAAAACAAATCTAACAACGACCATCGCCAATAATAAATATAAGACTGACATCCACAGAAACACGCACGCAATGGAACACATAATTCCTGATTCCACAGCAGGGATTTCCGCAACCATTCAGCGCCAGGACTGAAATATACATGGAAGCCAGGCTGCCAGTCTCACACAGGGGAATGTGGGATAATGTCTTCGAAGACTGTAAAATATTTCCCCGATGTTCGACGGTTCCTGAGACTTGGTCCTGTTTGTCAGAGATGTATGTTGGGTGAGATTCCCGATGGGCAGATTTTCTTCAGTCGTTTTGTTGAACAATTTGTTTTATCTGAATGTTTATCTATTTTGATTGAAGGAAAAGAGGTTTTGTCTTGACTTTCTTTATACAGTAATGGATTTCTGGTTCTAAATCTCTTTTTTAAGAACAGTATTATCTTTATCATTACTAATCTCATGGCCATTATCATAATAACAATGATAGTAATAATGATAGCAATAGTAGTAGTGATAATAATACTAATAATTGTGATGATTATGATAATGATAATGATGATAATAATAATGATAATGATGGTGATAATACTACTGCTAATAATAATGATTATAATGATAATAATAATAATAATGATAATAATCATGATAATAATAATAAGGGTAATGATAATGATGATGATGATAATGGTATTGAAAATTATAATAATGGTATTGGAAATGATAATAATGATAATGATAATAATAATGATAATAATAACAATAATGATAATGATAATAATGATATGACCCTAATGATGATGATGATAATAATAATGATAATGATAATAAAAATGATAATAATAACAATAACAGTGATGAGGTTTATCATAATTGTTATTATTATCACAGTTCGTATTCTTATTCTTATCATCATCATTATTACTATTATCATTAAAAGCCTAATCATTATTATCACGAAAAAAAAAAATATTGTTTTATAATATTATCATGATTATCATTATGATTATTGTTATTATCATTATTATGATTGTTGTTTTTATACCATCCTCATTATTACTGACACTATGCTTTATTTTCATTAAT
>NC_061856.1:29341501-29344001 GCF_019202785.1 Penaeus chinensis
ATATATATATGTATATACATACATACATATATATATATATATATATATATATATGTGTATACACACACACTCACACACACACATACACACACACACACACACACACACACACACACACACACATATATATATATATATATATATATATATATATAACATATATATACATATACATATACATATATAAATATATATATATATATACATATATATATATATATATATATATATATATATATATATATATATATATATATATGACTGCCGCGATGGTCCAGTGGGTAGAGCACTGGACTCCGACCCTCGTGGTCCTGAGTTCAATTCCCCGTCGCGGCGGTCGTAAAAATGCCTGCACTCTGACTGCTGGCTCGAGCCCGAGAAAACGACATATCGCCTTGAGAAGTCAAACGCAGGTGTCGTGGGGGGAAGTCGCCGCCGTGGCACAGGTGTTAGCGCGCCGAACCGCGGTTGATTAGGAAGGGCATCCAATCAGGTAAGGGTGACACTGCCATATAACCTCTCGATAGTGAATTGAGAGAGGCTTTGTCCTGGAGTGGAATGAATGTCTGTTGAAACAAAAAAAAAAAAAAGAGAAAGAAAAAAAGAAAAAAAAAAAGAAAAAAAAATATATATCATGAATTGTAAATATGACTTGTGTCCTGATTATATATATATATATATATATATATATATATATATATATATATATATATATATATATATGTCAGGAACTTTGTTTCCTGTTATTCGCTTGAAATAGAAAATAACAAACTTATTTTCTTTCACGTGAATTCTAAGGTTTGCTTGCCAAATGTTTCGAAATATTTTGCGGCTGGAAGCACGTTAAATAAAAAATATCGTACAATGTAACAGAAAAATAGCTTTGAAAAAAATGACTCAGGCAAGGAATATGAAACATTAAACATTCGACTGAATAAAGAACATAAAGCATGAATTGTAAACCTGACAAATATATTCGTGATATATGATATATTCTTAATGCGAAACAGGAAACGTGAAACTCCGAACAAAACAACTCAACTAAAGGCGAAGACGCGACCCAGTCAGTCTGTTGTCGTAGTTTAAGGCAGAATCTGACACTTGGATTGAACTCCTGCCAGCTCAGCTTCGACGGCTTGATGCGGGGGGTCGATGGAGCTTGATTTTCCTCGGCACTTTTTCTTTCGTTCCTTGGAAGGAGTAAGGGCAAGTCTGATGCCGTAGGGAGTGTGCGTGGGTCTGAATATAAAGATAAAAAATATCATGTGTTATGTATATGTATATGTTATGAGTGTATCCCTATGTAATGCATCTTATATAAAGCGAAAATGTATATATATATATTGGTATATGAATATTGGCTTGCATCAATATATATTTTATTCGCATCAGCTGGTAGCTGCGTGCGAGCATTTTGGTGCCAGGGGTTTTGCATGTGAATTTGTGTTAATAACAATTACCATGCCATACAGGCGGTCTTATTGCAGCTTCTTCGCTTGGTGATATTGCACTCAAATTCAGAATATTGTATTACGCTGCAGCTACCGAACACATGTTCTGTTAAGGGAGAACATCCGCAAAGAAGGAGGCTTATTCATATACAAAATTGTGCTTCCAGTGTGCTTCACATAGTATTGGGTATCCCATTTTTGTACTTTGTATGTAGATCGTGAAAACAGTATTAACAGGCTGGTGAATTAACCTTACAGATTTGAATCTAAATTTCTCCTTTACATAATACCGTCAAGTAACTTTTTTCTACATTTTCTCATTTACAGTGAAGAGCAGAGCAGTATCTTTATAGCTTTGCCATTTGTGTTTTGATTATTATTATTTTTCGCTTTTAGGGTAAAGCTATCAATAAGGTATTAAATATCGATAGGGGCGATGGTGTTGGTAATGATAGCGATGAAACAAATAACGACATTAATGATAAAAGTTAGAAAATTATAATATTCTATGATAAAGATTATCATACTGATAACCAGTATAATGATATAATTATGCTCATAGTATTGGTTACAATAATAATGGCGGTAACAAGAGTAACAACTGTGAGCATAAGGATATAAATAATAACAATGAAATAATAAAGATAATAATAACAGCAAAACTATTAATACTCCTACTGCTGCTGCTGCTACTACTACTACTACTACTACTACAACTACTTCTACTACAACTGCTGCTACTACTACTACTACTACTACTACTACTACAACTGCTACTACTACTACTACTACTACAACAACTACTACTACTACTACAACTGTTGCTGCTACTACTACTTCAACTACAACACAACAACTACTACTATTTCTACTACTTCTACTACTTTAACTACAACAACTACTACTACTGCTACTCCTACTGCTACTACAACTATAGCTACTACTGCTACTACTACTACTAATAGAAGTGATATAAATAATAACAAGGACATAATAACACTGATAATAATAGCACTACTAATACTGATATTAATGATAATGGTAATGGT
>NC_061856.1:29356501-29361501 GCF_019202785.1 Penaeus chinensis
CCAGGACTGAGGCATGCAGCAGCAAATAGCTTCTGCTAATTACGTATTGTCTTATAAATCACTTTGAACTACCTCGTGATGAAGCAAGCCAAGTCACTATGATATACGTTCGAAGTCTTGTGCACTGAAACAATGTGTTCTTGCATCCGGTGTGTTATTTTCCTTTTTTTTTTTTTTTTTTTTTTTTTTTTTTTTTTTTTTTTTTTTTTTTTTAGCCTTCTGGTTATTCTTATTACTTTTTTTTAAGATTTTTTTTTTTTTTTTTTGTATTTCTTTTCCTAGATGATTGTCTTTCTTGATTTAACAAATACCATTTGCTAATAGCATTGTTAGTTAATGCACTGTTATGATAAATATACCTGAATATACCTGTCTAATTGAAAATAGCAAAAGAAAGAAAATTAACTGAATATCCCATCCGCTTTATTATGTTTTCTCATAACATCTCCCATTAAAACTACAAGTGCCAGTTCAAACAAACAAGAAAGTTTCAACAATTTTCTCAGTGTCTGCTGTCATAAAAATTTTCGGAGGAAAGACTTCACAGACACGTGCGGAACATGTTGCGAGCAGCACTTGGTGTCAGACTAAGGCATTGAAGAGAGGAAGTGTTTTGTCGAGGATCGAACTGAGGAGGAGGCGGAGAAGAAGAGGAAATTGTAGTAAGGATGTGGAGAGGAAGGGGAAAATGTTAGGGGGGAGGAAGGGAAAGAGGGACACACTCTCACACACACACACACGCAATCACATGCACAATAAAAGAGAAAGAAACATGTGTATGTATATATATATATATATATATATATATATATATATATATATATCTACATACATATATGTATATATATATATATATATATTTTTTATATAGATAGATAGATCGATGGATAGATAGAACATTAGCTGAATAGATTAATAGAGAGTTACATATGTAGATAGACAGACAGATAGATGAATAGATAGATAGATAGATAGATAGATACATAGAGAGGTAGATAGAGATATAGTAGAAAAGATGAATATCTTCACAATACAAGAAATAAATGTATTTCATGTATTTCTGACGAAGATATAATCGAAATCGGTCAGATACATAACTTGTCTTGTGAAGATATTCATTCCTATTCATACCTTTCATACATTTGTCAACATGAATACGGCTCATAAAAAGAGAGATTGGTCCCACAAAGAGCGGATGAAAAAATACAGTAAGTAGAAAGAATAAAAAACGGAGAGCTGGACAAAAAAAAAATAAAAATAAATAAATAATAGATAAATAAAATTTAAAAAGTCAAAAAAAATCAAGAAGACCATTAATTAAATAAGCTAACAGAGAGCTCATTGTAAGATTGTTGACTATGGGAAAAATGAGACAAGGAAAACAAAATGCAGAGAGATATTGTAAACTCTTACACTCTTCTATCGCAAAAAAAGTAAAAAAACAAACAAACAAACTAGTAAAACCACATGGTGTTGCCAAGTGGTTACACGAGTCAGCGGAAGAATGAAAGAGGGAAAAAGGGCTAATGGAAATAAAGATAACAATAGAGTTTAGAGATAAAGAGAGGAAAGAAAAGAGAAAAGATAGACGGATTGATACATAGATATATATATATATATATAGATAGACAAATATATAGAAAGAAAGATAGATAGATAGAGAGATAAATAGATGAATTGACAGATAGATAAATAGATGACATAGATAGTGAAAGAGAGAGAGAGATGTGTAGAAAGAAATAGAAACTTATTTAGATAAAAAGATAGAGATAGAGAGTTAGAAAGATAGATTGATGAATAGATAGATAGATAGATAGAGAGAGAGTGTGAGAGAGCGAGAGAGAGAGAGAGAGAGTGTGTGAGAGAGAGAGAGAGAGAGCGAGAACGAGAGAGAGAGAGAGAGAGAGAGAGAGAGAGAGAGAGAGAGAGAGAGAGAGAGACAGACAGAGGGAGGGAGAGAGAGAGAGAGAGAGAGAGAGAGAGAGAGAGAGAGAGAGAGAGAGAGAGAGAGAGAGAGAGAGAGAGAGAGAGAGAGAGAAGCGGAACAAAATGGAAAGAGACGGATAAGGAGACACACAGAGATAGACTAAGAGAGTGAAAGAGAAAGAGAAGATAGACAGAGACAAATCGACAAATAGAAAGAGAGATGGAGAGAAACAGAGAGAAACTGAGGCAAGGAGAGGAGGTAGCGTTGAAGCAGCCTGGAAAATGGTAATGATGCCGACGGCGGTTGTGGACGGCGAAGGAATAAGAGCAATATGTAAATGAGGTAGTAAATTCATTCAAGATGTTTGGCCAACTTACATATATCAAAACTTTGACAGCAGAATCCCTCACACACACAGAACATGGTCGGTAAATACTTATAAAACGCGCATAGGGATACGGAATTAGGCCTCGGTCCCCGGGCAAGTAGCCATTTCGAAGCTGGCTAATTTGATAACTACCTTGACTCCGTGCGCGATACACTTGTAGAAATTTGATTATTATAACGGGTATTATCTCTCTCTGCCTCTCTTTCCGTTTATCTGCCTGTCTGGCTCTTCCGCTCTCTCCTGTGCGTGTGTCTGTCTCTCTATTTCTGTCTCTCTCTTAGCCTTGCTCTTTCTCTCTCTCTCTCTCTCTCTCTCTCTCTCTGTCTCTGTCTCTGTCTCTCTCTTTCTCTCTGTCTCTGTCTCTGTCTCTGTCTCTGTCTCTGTCTCTGTCTCTGTCTCTGTCTCTGTCTCTGTCTCTGTCTCTGTCTCTGTCTCTGTCTCTGTCTCTGTCTCTGTCTCTGTCTCTGTCTCTGTCTCTGTCTCTGTCTCTGTCTCCGTCTCTGTCTCTGTCTCTGTCTCTCTCTCTCTCTCTCTCTCTCTCTCTCTCTCTCTCTCCTGTATTATTCATATTGTTATTATTATTTTCACTATCATCACTATTGCTGCTGGTGTTGTTGATGTTATTCTCCTTACCATTATTATCATTGTAGTTATTATCATTCTTGCTAATATCATCATTATTATCATTACTGTTGATTTTAATATTGTAATCATTACAATTATTATATTTTTTGTTGTTATTATTGTTATTGTTATTGTAAGCATTGCTATTATTATTGTTATTATCAATATTACTATTATTATTATTACTATTACAATTTGATTATCATAATCATTATTATCCTTAACATCGCTGTTATTATTATCATCTTTTACCATCTTTATTTTATTTTCATAATCATTATTGCAAAGATGAAGTAACTACGACTGAAAAATATGTCAGGACTCACAAGCAAGCATGATTTATGTTCGACCTCGATGCCGCTGCTTGATTGTGACTTTGGAAGTGGGGAAGGAGAGAGAGAGAGAGAGGGGGGGGGGGGGGCACCAGATGGTCGTGCTGGGAGTGCCAGTAAATCCATGTGGAATATAAATCACATGCTTCCTCTGCGTTGCATCATCTACTGTAACTGACTGTCATGCCTCCGGGAAGAAAATAGTCCCGGTGTTGGAAAAGATTGTTATGACAGTGAGGGAAAAAGTCATGGCACTGGAAGAAAAAGTAATAAAGCTAGAGAAGAGAGTCAGGGCACTGGGGTTTGAAAAAGTATTGGCACTGAAAAAGAGTGATAATATTGGAAAATCATGGCACTGACAATAAAAAAAAGCTTGTGGCACGGATAAATACAACAGCATGCATGACATTGTAAAAGAAAGTGTGGTGCTGGGCAAAAGAACTCAAGACACTGGAGAAGTAAGCATGTAAAAATACTTAGGGACGGGGAAAAACGTGCACTAAAAAATATCAGGGCACAGGAAAAACAAAAACATAAACCAAAACAAAAATAAAAAAAGCATGGAAAAAATACCATGGCGAAAAAGAAAAAAAAAAAGCAGCAACAACAACAATCACAACAACAACATATGACACTACGGAAACCCATTGCACTGGAAAGACAAGTCATAACACCAGAAAAAAAAAAGTGATCTCGACAGCATGCACTCGAGAAATAAAGGTGACGTTAACGACACAGCTTCAAGAGCTCTGTCTTAGCGACCATTCCGATGCAAATGGTTCATAAAGGTGTCATTCTGGGATAACGAGTGAGCCTGGGAGAGCAACAGCCCCCGCCGACGGTACGACTTCCTGTGACTTACTTAACGCATGACTTAAGAGCTTCTGCAGCTTAACAGAAACTGAGATTTAGGTGTTAGATTTCAAGTTTTAGGTCAGCACTTCGCCTTGCTTCGTGAATTTAATTACGAACGCGAATGACGAACGGCATAATATGATCAACGACTCGAAGGCACTTGCTCGGGAGGGAACAAGGGCCCTATATTTGGCCTTGTGAAATATCTGTCTTTTTGTCACGCTGCGGAAGTTATGAAGTTTCGGCCATAAATGTGAAGAAAAGATGTGATCATTCTGCCATTCAAGATTCCTTTGATGTGAAGTGGATCGCGAAAATAAAAGGAGGACCAGATAGAGTAAGAGGGGAAGGAGGAGGAGAAAAAGAAACAAATGATAAAGGAAGAAAACGTTAAGAAGAAAAAAAGAAGATGAATTCAAGAAGAAGAAGAAGACGAAGAAGAAGGGGGAAAAATAAGGAGGAGCAGTTAAAGGAAAAGCCAAAGAGGATGACGGATAGAAGTAGAATAAGAAAGAAAGGAAGAAAGAAACAAAAGAACGAACAACATTACGACGAATAACAAAAGTAGCTTTACTTATAATTCTGAAGAAGATTTCAAAATAAACACATCTTGCGTTACTGAATCTCATCTATATATTTATCCATATCTGTCACAATAAACTCTTAAGATAAAGATAACGAAAGGGAGGAAGAAGGAAAAAAAAGAAGAAGAAAAAAGAGCGATTTACATTGAGAGAAGAATAACAATGAGAACCAGGAAGAGAGACGAAAAAGAAAAGAAGAAAAAGAACAAGAAAATGGAAAATGAAGAAGATGAAGAGGACGGAATAGCGTGATGTGAAGAAGCTTGCCTGCTCTCGGCGCCGCGATTGCT
>NC_061856.1:29399001-29401501 GCF_019202785.1 Penaeus chinensis
GAAAACAGAGCAGAATAACCTGGAACGGAAAACGGAAGAGGAAGAAAAGAGAGAGAAACAATATCAATAATAAACTTATCATTCGTCATTACTGTGATGATTCGACATTCCCACAAGTTTCATTAGTTCATGACCAGCATTCCTGATAACAAAAGAAAGGGATAACAAATATTTACTTTGTGATATTTCTCCTCATCTTCCAAATATGGGTAGTAATGTTTGCATCTTTGCACATATTCCTGTTATAGTTGTCGTTTACCGTGTTTTAGACCATGATAATTCGACGTGATGTAACGTTGAAAGAAAGCTAATGTTATTCTTGGCTGGACAGTGCCATAGACAGAGGGACATGAGACCTTTGTTGCTGTTGGGGTTGTTACATATTTGTGCTGGGGGGTTTTGTTCTCTTATAATAAGATACTTTGTTGTGTGGTTACAATTGGAATGAATCAAAGATTTGGCCGTTTGAAAAATGTTAAAAGACGGTGTACCTAACCACACACACACACACACACACACACACACACACACACACACACACATGTATATATAATATACACATACATATATATATATATATATATATATATTCATATACATATACATATATATTTGTATATATAAACATATGTATATATTGATGAACTCCCTACAGGCTTAATCAAAGTCTGACAATAAAACCAATGAAAAAAAGAAAGAAAAAATTATGATGTATTTTATTGAAAAATTTCTCCCAGTATTTAACAACAAGTGCAAAGACAAGCTTATAAAAGAAGGAACACAGACAGGGACAAAATCGGTAAAGGAAAAACACGAAAGCACACGCCAGCCGACGCAAACAAAACGAAAATGAGACCATTTACATGTTTTACAATCTGTTCACCCATTTGCCATGACGAGGTACCTTGGCAAACACTCTTGGCTTGTTGCCCAAAACCGACTTGCTTGCAAATCATTTACGTAAAGAAAGAAAAGAGGAAAAGAGGTGAAAGGATGTAAAAAAAAAAGGAATGGAAAGAAAATGGAACTATAATGACAAAGAAGGAATAAAGAAGGAATAAAGAAGGAATAAAACGCGGCAATGCCCTAAATAATCGTGAGAGAATGAAATGGAAGAGAGAGAAAGAAAAGAAGTAAAAAGAGAAGTGGTGTTATGGAAAGCGATCGTGGAAGGAATGACAAAGGTTGAAAGAAAAAAAAGTGAAAGAGAAAAATGAAAGAAGCATGAATATCATAGATAATCGTGGAAGTGGGAGTGATTTTTTATTATTATTGCATAGAAGAGAAAGAACACAGAAGTAGCATCAGAATACAAGTCCCTCTTTTTTAATTTATCAACTTTTTTCGTTACATGAGTAATCGTAAAATAAATAATGATTCACATAAAAACAGGGACAGTTAAATGGGAGGAAGTAAACCAAGGAAAGATATATATATATATATATATATACACACACACACACACATACACACACACACACACATATATATATATATATATATATATATATATATATATATATATATATATATATATATATACACACACACAATTTAACGATTATATCAAGATTTTAAACAAATCCAGTATACGGACAATATAAGCAATTTCATTTTAATCTTGTCAAAAGGTATTATTTTCTATTATTCATTATTTCTCGTAAAAAAAAAAAAAAAAAAAAAAAATCAATCTAGCTTCCGAATTGCTTCTGAAAACGGGACCGAATTTCAGTCTCAGAAAAAAAGAAAGAAAGAATGTAAGAAGAAAACGAAAAAGCCGGAAAACTTCGTCTTGGTAATGCGCACAGACTACACTTTTCGGATAACGACAGAAATGTAGATGAGGCTTAAATATAAAGAAGCAAGTTTAATGTGGAATCCTATCAATTCAGATGATCTGACAGTGGACAATCAAACCAGTGATGCCTACGGTTCCCGAAAAAATACCGACAGAGAGAAAAGAGATGAAAGGAAGGAAAGATAAAAAAAAAAAAAAAAAAAAAAAAAAAACGAATTAATGAAAGACAGATATAAAGAAAAGTAGCGAGAGAGAAAGTGAACGCATGCATGATGGATGGTAGGTGAAATGGACATAACTAATTAATGAAAGATGGAGAGATAAAGGGGCAGAATTCAAGACTACAATACCATGCTCTCTGTAATAAAAGTTTTATATATTGTCTTTACACATAGATGGCTCTACAAGCGCTTAGTCACCAAGGAGTCAGCTATTAGTCTTACCTGTTTCACCTGTTTACCATTTTCCTTATTTCTTTTTTTTTTAATCACTTCTATTATTTGATTGTCTTTGATGTTATTACTATCTTAATGACAATTTAATAATCATAATATCAATAAGAATGATAACAATGTCAATATTGATAGCATTGGAAAGAAAAACCTTTTTTCTCACCAAATCAAGGAAAGTGGAAATCAGGACCGGTCACAAGGGCCAACTTATAGATTCCTTGCTGCTGAGCACACGTGGAGCCATCTGTAT
>NC_061856.1:29406501-29409001 GCF_019202785.1 Penaeus chinensis
AAGATTTCATGCTAGTTTCACGGTGTAGCCGTCGGTTGGATAGATGGTCGTGCCAACTGTATCCCATGATCTGGCGAAGAGACTTGTTACAAAAGGCATCAAGACGAGACTCCAAGGGACTGAATAGCGTCCAGGTTTCGCTTCCATAGAGCAAAACTGGCAGCATCAAGGCCTTTAAGACATGTAGCTTGGTTATTCCGCATAGATACCGGCATCGCCAAATGTTCTTTTTGATCTAGTTCATGGCTCCTGTTGCCAGACCAATCCGTCTGAATTCTTGGTTTGACAGCCAAGAGATATGCAATACACTAACAAGGTATGCAAAGCTCTCTGTGACTTCAACGTCCTCACCGCAAGCATGGATTGACTGAACAGGTTCCCCTAACAGCCCCCCAAAGTCCTGAGTCTTGGTCCAGGAGAACTCTAGTTCCAAGGGCTTTGCCTCATAGCTAAATGCATCAAAAGCCGCCACCAGTGACTCCAGGGACTCAAATAGGATAGCAACATCATCGGCAAAGTCAAGGTCGGAGACCTTGATATTGCCCAGTTGCTCCACACTGATTTTGGGTAGTAGCTCTGCCCATTATCTAGTCCATGCAGGTGTTGAAAACTGTTGGTGCAAGGACACAGCCTTGCCTCACCTCTGAATTTACAGGGAAGGAGTTTGACAGGCCCCCACCACACTTTACAGCACATTCAGTACTAGTATATGGGCTTGTTATTAGGCCAATAATCCTTGTCGGAATTCCCCTAAGTCTCGGAATCTTCCATAAAAATTCTCAATGTACTGAGTCAAACACCTTCTTGAGATTTATGTAGGCTGCAAGCAACCCACGACCGAACTCACGACGGCGTTCAACAGTTACTCGAAGCACTAGGATACGGTCTATTGTGGATTAGCCAGGAGTGAATCCAGACTGCTCTAGTCTCTGGTGCCTTAGTGGGTGGTCGCGGATCTGTTTTAGAAAAATGTGGGCAAAAACCTTGCCTGGTATACTGAGCAGTGTATTTACTATAGTTGCCCCTCAATGGGTCAAAGGGAATAGTACCAGACTGACAGATGGCAGTCAAGACTGCATGCAAGCCCCGTGACTTAGGTTCACCCCCAGCCTTTAGCAGTTCAATAGGGATATCACATCTGCCTGCAGCTTTCCCAAACTTCAGCGTGGAAATCGCGATCCTAACCTCAGTTAGGGTTGGAGGTTCCTCGCTCATGGGTGGGTCGGGCACAGGTATTGTGATACCACTTGAATCCATGCTAACTGTTAGAGGTTCTACCTGGTACAGCTGCTCAAAATACTCAGCCCCACATTCACGATCCCCAACATGATCTGAGATGATCTGCTCATCCACTGAGCAGGCTGAAGTCATCTGTGAGGAGGGCTTAAAGCTCAATTTTCCCAGGGCTTGGTAGACAGGGCGAAGGTCATTTACCAAGAAATGGTCTTCAACTTTCTCAGCAAGATTCCTGATGAACTATTTCCTTCTCAGCAGTGTCTGAGCCTTACACACCAACGACTGACATGCTTAATGAGACACGACATGTCTCCAGGGAGAACAAAATTCTGCCTCAGGCTTACGCCAATGGACTCCTACACTGCATTGAGTGTTTCATAATTGAAGGACTCCCACAGAGCAACTGGGTTCGTCCGTTTTTAAAGTTCTGTGAATCGGTCAGAGACTGCAGTGGCGAATCCACAGGCACACTCCACCCTCACTCTGTCCAAGTGAAACACCCTACAGTGGCCACTGGAGGGACGAGGAGTTTTGAAGTGGACCCGTGGGGTAGCCACTGCCAGCCTATGGTCAGTGATATAGAACTCGGTAAACTCTGCATTCTGGAGGATCCTGACAAGAATGTGGTCGATCTCCTTGGACACAGTACCCATATCACTATACCATGTCCAACCATACGGGTTGGGGCGCTGATCCTCATTCTCAGGGACCTAGCAAAGCCCTGGAGGAGGAGGCTGTTCTCACTGCTGGTATCAGCTCCCTAGCCATGGGGACCGACAGACATCTCGTAGCCAGCTCAATCACAGTCGGATACTGCACTGAAATCGCCCAGAAGAATGGGCAATTGTCTGCCGCGGATGAGAGTTTGGCGTAGAGCACCTCTTTCACATCGAGTTTGCAAACATCTGTAGGAGCGCATACATATACATGCGTCTGTGTGTGTGTGTGTGTGTGTGTGTGTGTGTGTGTGTGTGGGTGTGTGTGTACACACACATAGGCAGACAAACAGACACAAACACATAGACAAGCAGGTCTTTTTGCGTTTAATTCTTCACTTCACCAAACATTTGCTAGTTAGAGGACATTGATGACTTTTGGAAATGAAGTTTACAGTATCCTATCACAAATCCCTCTAGTTCAATCCGAATTAATACAAAGGCATTGTGTGGATTTCTGTGTGCGGATGAAATTTAACAGAGGAATTAGCATAAGAGTGAAGCCGATTAAACAGAACGAAACTATAAATAACTGTGAGAAAGAGGAA
>NC_061856.1:29431501-29434001 GCF_019202785.1 Penaeus chinensis
ATTATCGGAAAAACTTCCGCGTATATCAATTCCTTTCATGCTCTCTTATCTGTTTTACATGCAATTATATCATAAGTAATTAATCTTACTGTTTGTTTTCCCTAACTGAGATAGCTACAAATGATATATATGACTCTAGTATACTAATGAAACTTGGGTTTCCTCCCGTAGAGATTTGTACACCAGTGTGTGTATCTCTGCCTGTGTTTGTGTATGTGTGTGTGTGTGTGTGTGTGTGTGTGTGTGTGTGTGTGTGTGTGTGTGTGTGTGTGTGTGTGTGTGTGTGCGTGTGTGTATCTTGTGTGTGTGTGCGAAGAAAAACGTGCACTTAAATCATCTTTCAAGCGGTTCTCTGACACTTTCGTTCTCGATGTCTCTATATTTCTCGTTCTTTCTTTAGCATAATTTTCGTTCCTTGTATTTTTTACTTTTGAATTTTGTGTTTTTTCTCTCTGTTTTCCTTTTACCTTAGTCTCCATCTCTTTATGTCTCTACTTTGCAACATTTTCTCTTTCTCTTCTTGTCCTCCCCTATTTTCTCCTTCTTTCTTGCTTTTTATTTACTTTCTCTCCGTGGATATCCCTCTATGTCTGTGTGCCCTCCTTTGCATATGTATTTATCATTATCACTCTCTCTCTCTCTCTCTCTCTCTCTCTCTCTCTCTTTCTCTCTCTCTCTCGCTCTATCTCTCTCTTTTTTTTCTCTCTCTCTCTCTCTTTCTCTCTCTCTCTCTCTCTCTCTCTCTTGCTCTCTCTCTTTCTGTATGTCTGTTTCTACCTTTATCGCTCTCATATACCGAATCTTTCTCTTTCTGTCCATGTATATCCATTATGTTCTCATCTCTCTCTTTCTTGCTTGCTCTTTATTTACTTTCTATCCGTGGATATCCCTGTCTGTTTGCCTTCCTCTCTATTTATCATTTCTCCTCTCTCTCTCTTTCTCTCTCTCTCCCTCTCTCTCCCTCTCTCTCTCTCTCTTTCTCTCTCTCTTTCTCTCTCTCTCTCTCTCTTTCTCTCTCTCTTTCTGTATGTCTCTCATATAACCACTCTTTCTCTTACTGTCCATATATATCTATTATGTTCTCCTCTCTCTCTCTCTCTCTCTTTGTTTCTCTCTCTTTTTCTTTCTCTCTCTCTCTCGCTCTACCTCTCTCACTCTCTCTCTCTCGCTCTACCTCTCTCACTCTCTCTCTCTGTGCATATGCATTTGTCATCCCCCCCCCCCCTCTCTTTCTCTCTTACTGTATGTCTGTTGCTATCTTTATCGCTCTCACATACCCACTCTTTCTCTTTCTGTCCATCTATATCTATGATGTTCTCCTCTCTCTCTCTCTCTCTCTCTCTCTCTCTCTCTCTCTCTCTCTCTCTCTCGCTCGCTCTCTCTCACTCTTTCGCTCTCTCTCACTCTCTCTCTCTCTCTCACTCGCTCTCTGTCTCTCACTCTCCCCCTTTCGCTCTTTGTCTCTCAGTCTCTCCCTTTCATTCTCTATCTCTCATTATCTCCCTCTTCCTCCCCTCCCCATTCGTTCTTCTCTCCATCCAGTATCTCTTTGTTTTATTCCTTCCCCCTCCCTCTTTCGCTGGTATTGTGATTCGAATCGTCTCTCCAATAGTAAATCGTTCTCCCATAGGCATTTTAATCGTTCCTGTAATTATAGATATAAAACCTTCCGTGGAAATGGCATTCCATTTTCGAGTATGATAAAAGCCTAAGTAAGGAAAGAAGTGAGAGAAAAAATGAAGAAAATATGATGAAGAGAAAGAAAAGGGGAAACAGAAAATGAAGAAGATACGATGGAGAGAAAAAGAAAAAAAAAAAGAGACAGAAAATAAAAAGTAAATAAAGAAAGGAAATAGTAAGGAAAAGAAGAAGAATCTGAATAATCCTTACCGCTGATTTTTCCATATTGCTAATAACCTTGCATAAGAGGGAGCCCGGCCAAGCTCTGGTGCAACAAGTATATTGCGAGAGTTTCACATATGTGAGCGCATTCGGTCTCCCTTCGCGCTATCTCAGGCTGACACTGCACTTTGAGCGCAATGTTTACTGCTGAAAGCTTTGCCGTTCAGTGTCATTGCGTCACGCTATGAATCTATACTGAAGGTTATAAAGGGGGTTTATTATTACGATTATTCTCACTGAATTTATTTTTTTTTTTGTATGTTTTATACTTTGGGAGATTTCATCTTCGGTTTTATCTTGTGCTTGGTTGCTTGCTTGCTTCTGCGATACGGATGTGTGGATTATTCTTCGCCTTTTAATTATATATGTTTTGCATTTCTGCATATTTTTACCGCCCCCCCCCCCTTATCTTCTCTCTCTCGTCTCCATCTCTTTCTTCCTCTCATTCCAACTCCTTTCCCTCTTCCCACACCCTTCTCACTTTTTGATAATTTAGTTACTAATATGATCTAGAAATATAAAGGTCCATTATTCTTATTTGCTACATATCTATTAACATTAACAGATAAGAAGAGAGAGAGATGGACAGATAGATAGA
>NC_061856.1:29439001-29444001 GCF_019202785.1 Penaeus chinensis
TACATAAAATCAGTCACAATTAGAATTAGAATGAGATTGTTTCATATACTAATGTTTTCCTGTTGTCCGGCTTTCTGTTTCGATATGTTACTCTAAATATAAGCACTCTATGGACCTCCCGAAAAGGAGATGGATGGATGAATGGAAATAAGAAGCAGAAGCAGAGGTGGATGTAAGCATAGAAAAACGACATAAAAGAGAAAAATAGAAAAAGAGACCAAGGGAGTGAAGGTGAAGAGAGAGAGAGAGAGAGAGAGAGATAGAGAGATAGATAGATAGAGAGAGAGAGAGAGAGAGAGAGAGAGAGAGAGAGAGAGAGAGAAAAGAGAGAGAGAGAGAGAGAGAGAGTGAGAGAGAGGCAGGCAGGCAAACACACAGAAGAAAGATGAAATTTCAACTATGCAAAATTTAGAACAGAGTTTGGGCGACTTCTCCCGTAGACTTATTCATAACCCCATTCCATGACGCTGACGCAAGCAGATTAGAGTCAATGACATACAAGGTCAGCAAAGGCGACTTTTTCACAAGGAAACTTTTTTCGCTTTATTGCTTCATTCTCCCTTTTCCTTTTTACTTTTTTTCAGAATTTCAGAATATACTATCAAAAATGAGTGAACGGAGTTAACAAAAGATTACAATAGCATCTTTAAAGACAAATATCTTCAATAGCAAAAGTTCTTTGTAGTATTGTAACAATCTAACTTTTCAGTAAACAAAGGTACTAGCGCGTAGAGTAAAAGAACTTTGGGTTGTAAAAGGATGAAAACAATTTCATCACTCCTCCGTTTCCATTTTTTTTTTTTTTTTTTTTTTTTTTTTTTCTTTTTATACTATCGTCAATTTCTACTTTTTTTTAAGAGAGAAAAAAACAATTTCAAGGATTCAGGTCAGATTGGAAAGGTCACATGCAAAGAATCATACGAGAAACTGTGTTTAAACCTTTACAAGTTTTTCCTCTTCTTCAACATCTAAAACAAACAAAGAATTAGCCGACTCCAAAAGAGTAATAAAAAGGATGACAAAATTTAAAAGACAAAAAAACTTTGGCTTCCCTCCCTTTACATGCAAATATCCCACCATTCCTAGGCTGCATTCATTTGAGTTTATCCATTTATCCATTTATTCATTTGTTTGTTTGTTTTCATTTCTTTTTTCTCCTTCATACAAATTCGTGAAAGAAGTAACCGAGTTGGAACGAAGGCCGTTTTCTATTGCCTTTTGTGATCTGAGGTTAAGTAGGTGGAACTCATCTATTTCTTCATCTGGCCTTTTAAGTACACATCCACTTCACCCCGCTCCCTCTCACAGCTGACGGAGCTGGAGCTGGAAGGGGAGGAGAGGGAGAGGGGGAGGGTGGAGAGACAGAAAAGTGAGGAGAGAGGGAAAGAACAAGAGGGAAGGAGAGAGGAGGGAAGGAAGGGAGGAAATGAGGGAGGACGGGAGGAAACGGGATTGAAGAGAAACAGAGGAAGTGAAGGAAGGAAAAAACGAGATGGAGGGAAGAGGGAAGAGAGAGGATTAGAGGAGTGAAGCAAAGATAGAGAGAGAAAGGAGAAAGAGAGAGAGGAGGGAGGAAAGAAATAAAGAAATGAAACGAGAGAGTGAGAGATAGAGATAGATAGATAGATTTATAAATAAATTGATAGATAGATAGAGAGAGATAATAATAAGAAAGAAAAACAAAAAGAACAAAGAAGAAAGGGAAAGAACAAGTACAGCAAAAAAAAAAAAAAAAAAAAAATCGGAAAATCGAGTTAACGCAAATATCACTTTGTAAAACAATTTCTTTCGCTAAATCTTGAATGTACACTGTCAGGATCCTCAACAATGACGCATTAGGCGAGCAGGTATGCCATTGTGGAAGTGAATGGGGGCCCAAGAGCGGCCAACTATGAAGTTTCTCCTCATTTTAAAACTGAATGTGAAATGGATTCGTGCAATGGAGACTCGAGACTCAATCTGCTTCCGAAATGCATCTGACCAACACCTGTTCAAGATAAAGAGGGGGTGTTCATTCCTATAATTTTGGTGTTGTTCTTATCGTTAGTATCGTTATTGTTGTAAATATTATTATCATCTTTATTACTATATTTTTTCTGTCAGTGTTTTAATTATGTCATTATCAATATATAATTGTATTATTATAAACGCTGTTATAATTTTAAGTATCATTACCATTAAGAGCATCATCAATATTACCATTATTTTTATTATTATCATTATCATCATCACCTCATTATCATTATTCATATCATTATCATTATCATTATCATTATCATTACCATTATCATTATCATCATCATTATCACCCTCATTATCATTATCATTATTCTTATCATTATCATTATCATTATCATTACCATGATCATTATCATTATCATCCTCATAATCCTTATTTTCACTGCTTTATAATTATCCTCCTCCTCTTCATCATTATTTTATTGCTTATTATTACCCTCCTCCTCCTCATTTTTATTGCAATTGTTGTTATTGAAATAAATAAAAACTACGTTATTTTTTTCTTATTGTTGGTTTTATTTTCATTATCATCATCACAACAATTGTTAGCAATGAGATTCTTGTCATAGATTTAGAGTGAGATTGCTTACTTCTGTTATGATAGTTCGGTAAAAGTGAAAGAGAAAAATACTGTTCTTGTTTTTACTATCAATTTAACAAATACAAGAAAATGATTGTGTATTGCTGTTATCAAGGAAGTCACAGCACAGAGGAAATAATGTGTGGTTATCAGCCATTATATAGAAATAAGATGTTTATTACTTATTATTTATGTTTATTATTTAGACTAAAATCTGTTCATCAGACATTATTTAAAATAAAAAGAGCATGATTCTTGCAATGTGTTGATAGAGCGTTATGTGTAGTGAAAGGTAAAATTAGTACCCTTCATATTAAGAGATGTAGAATATAAAATTATTTTACTTCTGATTCTAATGTTTTATGATAACTGAAAATTGAGATAAGTATGGCTAATCTTTCTTAGATAGCCATAACAGGCGTTGTTTTATTAGTAATAAGTACTAGGAAGTTTTCAGAAAAGAGGGGTTAACTGAATGATATTTTTCTTTTATTTAACTTTATTTTGTAATTGTTACGGTTCTGAATAGGTGTACATTCATTAATAACACCACTTTGAAATTCATCAACAGGCTTTATTAGATTATTTTATAATTTCAAATATTTTCTTATCGTGAATGATTTATTTTAGGGAAACGTTACTTAAAATTAGGAAACGTGAATAAGTAATTAGCATTGTCATCAGGGTAAGAATGTTCCTCTTTAAGATAGTGACTATATGGAGGATGCCATAGGTCAGTGGTAGAGCGCTGGCTTTGCAATTGCAAGGACCTGGGTTCGCGCCCGACCGCCGCCCCTCTCAGTCGACTCAGCTGTGAATGAGCTGATATGCTGACGTCAGCATGTTGGAGTAAAAATCGGGGCGGAAAGGAACTGGCCATCCGACTGCATCATCCGGCAGCTTAATAAGCATGTTTCTCTGCGAACACTACGTTCACACGGAGAAGAGAGAGAGAGAGAGAGAGAGAGAGAGAGAGAGAGAGAGAGAGAGAGAGAGAGAGAGAGAGAGAGAGAGAGAGAGAGAGAGAGAAAATTAGAGAGAGAGAGAGACGGAGAAAGAGAGAGAGAGAGAGCGAGAGAGAGAGAGGGCGAGAGAGAGAGAGAGAGAGAGAGAGAGAGAGAGAGAGAGAGAGAGAGAGAGAGAGAGAGAGAGAGAGAGAGAGAGAATAGATATTTAGAGGCAGATACAGAAAGAGAAAGAGGAAGGAGCGAAAGAGAGACAGAGAAAGAGGAGAGAGGAAAGCCCGAAGGAGTCCAGCCCCGAAGCCGGCGGACACAAGCGCATCTTCCGTGATCAGCCTAGGGTGGAGGCTGCAGCGGAACAATAGCTCGGGCCGCGAGTGAGTCTCTCCCAAGATCACAGATGCTTTTGTTTTCTTCTCTCCCTGCTCTTCGCTTCGGCCTCGCTGCTCGCCCGCCGTCTCTCTCCCTCGCAAGACAATCCGGCGCGGGTTTCGTCCGACTCGAGAGCGCCTTGATGTTCCTTGAAGTCGTTTTTCCTTTTTTTTTTTGGGGGGGGGGGGGGGTGTTCTTGGGTTTTGTTGTTATGTTTTTTCTTTTTCCTTTTCTTGAACGGAACGAAAATATTTTAATTTTTGCAGTAACATTTTAGTTTTACCTTTTTCTTCTGCTTCTCCTTCTTCTTCTTGGATTCTCTCTACCATCTGTTCTTAAATTTTCTCTTCTGTCTCTTGTGTAGCTTTGTGTTCTGGCATTTTTCTTTTCCCCTTTCGGCTTCTCTTCTTTGCCTTTATTGCTTTCTCTCGTACCAGTAGCCAGCTGAAGTCTAAATTCGCTGGTAGATGATGGTAATACGAGGCATTCCCTACGTGTTTCTCTGCTGCTTGGGTACGATATCGCATATTCCTTTTCTCTCTCTCTCTATCTCTCTATCTATCTATCTATTTATCTATCTATCTATCCATCTATGCCTTTCTCTCGTTTTACTCCTTTCCGTCTCTCTTTTTCTCTTTCATTTGCTCTCCTATAATATTGTTCTGACTATTTCCTTTTCCAAATTGCTTGCTGATAACGAGAAATGTTTTTATGTCTGATGCTCATTCTCGAGGTAACTTCAAGGTAAAAAATCAGTTTAATGAACCATGTTTTTATATATACATATATATATATATATATATATATGTTTGTATGTATATATATAAGTGTATGTGTTTATGAACACACACACACACACGCACACACACACACACACACACACACACATCGGCAGAACGAAACGACAAACGCCCACACGTAACACTCCCTCCAGCTCAGCGCCGGAGACGCAGACGCCCGCGGCGCGCACGAAGAGAAAGGCGCAACGCAATATTCCCCCACATTAGTACTGATAACCCCGGGGCGAAGCGGTGATGCGGCCTGGGACTACAGCGTTATATAATTGG
>NC_061856.1:29454001-29456501 GCF_019202785.1 Penaeus chinensis
CGTGCGCGCCCTCTCACCGCACGTGTTACGAACGCACTCACCGCATCCCACGCACGCTCTCACGCACTCGCGGTGATCTGGATTCTCCTGCCCGTCACTCCCTCCGCTGGCCCCCCCAAGAGCCATCCGCTCGTCGCGCGCGCCCTATCGCTCCCTCGACCACCGCACACACTCGCCATCCCACTCACGTCACGCACTCACGCGCTGTTATTATTATGGCGCCCTCCCGCTGCGCCCCGTCCGCTCCCCCCCAAGTGACATAGCACCGCCTCGCTCTCCCGCGCTCCGCTCCTTACTTCACGAACGCACTCTCTCCCTTACCACTCATCGCACGCATCGCGCTTGTACGGGGAGATGCGCCCGAGCCCGAGCGCGCCCTGGCCTCGGCCCCCCCTTGCCTGACTTCGCGCGCGCTCTGCCCGCGATCCAACTGACGCTCGCAATCACTCGCACCACACTCACTCTACGCTCGACCTCGCGGGGGTTGGCTCCCTTCCTATTCGGCGCCCACGGCCGCTCCCCCCCAATGTCAAGCGAGCGCCCCCCCCGGAGCCATACGGCCGCCACCTGCATCTCCATCGCTTCGATCTTCCCCCACCCCCTTCTTTCAAACACATCCACAGTGCTACGATGCAGTACAATCCTACAATCCCCCCACGAAAAAACACAACACAAAAGCACCAAAACAAAAAACACGAAAACACCCAAAACACAATGACCAGTCAACTCTCCTTAAATATTATCTCTTTTCACTTTCTCAACTCTTATGGGGAAGAGTACATAATCCCACCACCAAATACTCCAAATCAATCAGAGTAGTTCTGAAGCATCGAACAAATAGCAGTCATTTTATCTAAACATGCGCACACAACCATACGCACACGGGCGGCCACCAACGCAACACAATTCACAACCACCCATAGGTTATGCTCCGGTCCAGAAGTAAGTCGCCCTTCCTGAGAGAGTGTTTTTCGAGTCTCTCTCTCTCTCTCTCTCTCTCTCTCCCTCTCTCTCTCTCTCTCTTTCACTCTTTCTCTATACTCTCTCTTTTTCTCTTTTTCGTCTTTTTCCTCCTTCCCCCTTTGTTCCTTTCTCTCCCCCTCTCTCTCTTTTTCTCTCTCTCTCCTCTTCTCTCTCTCTCCGGCTCTCTCTCTCTCTCTCACCTCTCTCTCTGCTCTCTCTCTCTCTCTCAATCTCTCCCTCTCTCTCCTCTCTCTCTCTCTCTCTCCTCTTTTTCTCTTTCTCCCTCCCCTTTTCTCTCCCCCCTCCTCCCCCGCTCTATCTCTATCTTTCTCTCTCTCTTCTTTCTCTTCTCCTCTCTCTCTCTCACTCCTCTCTCTCTATGCATATATAAATTATATATATTATATATATATATGTATATACACAGCACAAATATACCCTCTCTCTCTCTCCCTCCTCCTTCTTCCTCGCCATCATATCTCTTCTTCCTTTTCTTCTCTCCTCTTTTCTCTTTATATCGTCCTCCGCCTCTTTCTCTCCCCCTCCTCTCTCTCTCTCATTCTTCCATCTCTCTCTCTTCATCTCTCTCTCTCTCTCTCTCTCTATCTATATATATATTTATATATATATATAATAAATATATATACATTTAGTATATATATATACAGAGCACACACACATACCACTCGCACCTCTCTCTTACCTCTCTCTCTCTCTCTCTTCCTCTCTCTTCTCTCTCTATATATATATAATATATATAATATATATAATATATATACATAATATATATTTATAAAAATATATAAGAATATAAATATATATACAAATACCTCTCTCTCTCTCTCTCTCTCTCATCTCTCTCCTCTCGTCCTACTCCTCCTCTCTCCTCGCGTCTCTCTCCTCTCTCTCCCTCTCTCTCTTCTCTCTCTCTCTCTCCTCTCTCCTTCTGTCTCTCTCTCTCGCGTCCCTTCTCACCCCATCATCTCTCCCTCTCTACTCCTCTCCTCTTAACTCTCTCTCTCTCTCTCTCCCTCTCTCTCTCCCTCTCTCCCTCCCTCTCTTTCTCTCCCCTCTATCTCTCCACACCCTCTCTCTCTTTCTCTCTCTCTCTTATTTTTCTCTCCCCCCCCCGCCCTCTCGCTTTCTCTCTTCTCTCTCCTCGAATCTTTCTCTGAATACCTGAAAACCCCCACTTTTCCATTAATCTGCCAACTAGCTATCTCCTCTTTAGCTGTTGTTCTTGTCTACAGTATACCATTCCTGAATTCATGTTCTTAAGTAAAGGTGCACATGAAATCTACAGACAAAGAGAGGTAATTTTGACAAGTTCAGAACGGGTGAATATAAAGGAAAATAACAATGCACCCGGAAGCATGATCCCGAATGTTTACATCAGTGAGAGAAAAGAAAGAGAAGCTAAGTGCGACCCTTCTTCGCCTCTCTCCTCATCCCTCCCCTCTCCTCCCCTTGCCTCCTTCCTTCTGAACCTCCGCCCTTTTGATTCCTCCCCACTGCCTCTCACCCCTTTGTCTGCCTT
>NC_061856.1:29514001-29524001 GCF_019202785.1 Penaeus chinensis
GTTTCCTTTGGTGTCCCCCAGGGATCTATACTAAGGCCAATTCTATCTTCTATATATGTGAATGGCTTGTCAAAATACAAATTGGTTTGTGGTTCAGTATGCAGATAACACCCACTTACGTCTAACATGAACTACAGACTCTATCTCGATCTAATCAAAAGAGCAGAAAATATATATATTTTTTAAAGGTAATTGGTACTTTAGTATACCTTAACAGGATTGTTGTTTTGAAACCCAAACTAGCTTCATAAGTTATTGCTCGGGAATACTGGGAGCCACAAACAAAATGCACAGAGAAAAAGAGTTCAAAGACTTGAAAAATTTCAGTTCAAAGGTACTCGTAGGAGATCTAAGAAAGTATGATCCTACGCCCGCACTTAAGTAGCTAGAATGGCTAAAAGTAAACGGTAAATATGTGTCTGACCTGTGTATATATGTATATATGTGTGATATATATATATATATATATATATATATATATATATATATATATATATATATATATATATGTGTGTGTGTGTGTGTATGTGAGTGTGTGTGTGTGTGTGTTGTATGTATGTATATATATATATATATATATATATATATATATATATATATATATATATATATATATGTATGTATATATATATATATATATATATATATATATATATATATATATGTATATATGTTTTTATATGTATATGTATATGTTTATATATGTATATATACACACACACATATATATATATATATATATATATATATATATATATATATATATATATATACATATATATATATGTATATATAGGCATACATATATATACATATATGTGTGTGTGTGTGTGTGTGTGTCTGTACATGCACATGCACATGCACATGCACATGCACATGCACATGCACATGCACATACACATGCACATGCACATGCACACACACACACACACACACACACACACACACACACACACACACATGCACATACATGTGTATATATGTGTGTGTATATATATATATATATATATATATATATATATATATGTGTGTGTGTGTGTGTGTGTGTGTGTGTGTGTGTGTGTGTGTGTGTATGTATAAATATAATATATATATATATATATATATATATATATATATATATATATATATATATATATATATATATAAATATATATGTGTGTGTGTGTGTGTATCTATAAATATAATATATATATATATATATATATATATATATATATATATATATATCGTGTGTGTGCATAATAGATAGATAGATAGATAAATAGTTATAGATATAAATAGACAGATGGAAAGAAAAGATAGTAAAGATTATATATATGGATTATTAATCCTTTAAAACAAGCTAATCCTATGAGTTCTATCCTAGATTTTCCCTCCATTTGGAGCCATTACATGTAGTGACGGGATTTACCTTTACGCTCGTTTATTGCTTAAACCTACGATGCTTTAACTATATATACATTATACACACACACACACTCCAGGTTGTTCTCGAACGGCAGCTCCTCCAGGTGTCCTCGGATAATAATAATAAGAGTAAATAGAAAGATAGATATCTATCTTCCATTTTTCGCTTCTAAATATTATTTTCTTATGATAGCATTTCATTTTTCTTTATGAGGATTTAGTTTTACGTATATTCTCATTTTGTTTATATGTGTTAATTTTTTGGGTCACGCTGTCAGTTAATTTTGTACATGTTTTTTTTACTTCAGTTTGTTTTTTGTTTTTCGTCTCTGAAATTGTTTCTATATTTGTTATGTTTTTTTTTTCTTTTATTAGGGAGCTGCCGCCTCGCATTCCTACTTGCCGCTCTCGCCCCTGTGTCAGGACGAGACTCCGCTGTCGTTAGTGAGGAGGATCGTGACCTCATAAGACGTTTGGCCCTTGAAAATACGTATTTCTAAACACTGCGACATAAAACGGCAAGCACGAGTTTTTCGCCAAAGCCTGGTTGGCTAGCTAGCGTAATTTTATTTTGTCTAATATTTAAATTCCTATAAATCCTTTTATTTATATTAGAAAATGTCATGTGCTTTTATCAAAGACTTCCTATGTAAATGTATAAAGAAAATTAGAAATCCCACAATAATTCAAATAAAGGCTGTAACGTCTGAAAGAACCGACGGCAATTTTAAGTATAACGGGTCTTGCTGCGTAGACTCAGGATAAACGCGCCACACACGATCTTGTTCGTATACAAATTCGGGTCAACAATCTTGTAAGGGAGTTGCGAATAACCCTGGCTAAGTGTTATACGCTTGGCCTTTCCTTCATAAAGCCGACGTTTTAACGAACTTTTATTCTAACGGTATTTTATTTACGTTGTTTTAACGAAAGATCTACGAAACTGAGGAGATATAAAATTTTTAAGGTATTGTTTGTCTATGGTTTTATTAAGATTGATGTTTTTCGTGTCGGTTTTATAATTATTCATATCTTATCATTCAACTTTAATGCAAATACTTCTTGTGGGTTTCCGTTTTGGTAATTACCAGTTTTAACCTTTTAACCTTCGGAAAAGTATTTTGTGTATATCTTATATTTATTTTTCTTGTTTGTGTGGATTGTATACTAAATCTTCATGTTTAATTGTTATTGGTGTTTATCAAAAGCGAGCTGCATAGTTTACCGTTTTTGGTTACTGTATACTTTGACCTTAATCATGGTGAAGTTCGGAGAAAAAACACGATGGACACGATGAAGAGAGAACACTTTTAGGGGACGCCACTGAGTTAAAGGGGCTGGTCAAAGGGTTGTCGAGTCAGATTGAGAAAGATCTTGAAGAGATGAAAGCAAAGTTGGAAAAGCTAACGTTAAATGCCTAGGATAATGATGGTTCTCGAAAGCAAGGTGGCACGACACTCTCTCCTGCTAACATGTCACATTTAACAGGGGCTATTCCTAAGAAAAGTAAGTCTAGACCACCGGCTACGGAGTTAATTTCTTCACTCTTTTGTACGAGGTACGCATGATGCCAGGTCAGTCACCCTTAACTTTTCATACCAACCTTGAGGGGATGATCTACCAGGGTTATCGGGACCACAAGAACTGATACGAAGGGTCTTCCTCCAAGCTGGCTGAGGGACATGCTTTCCGTAAAGGAAAGTGACTCTATGGTCACTAGCTAAAACTGCAGAGAGGAGAGGTTCCAGCCATCTCTGGGTATTCTAGGAGCCAAAACAAGGTTAACTTACAAGGACCTCAGGAGTGTACCCGCAAGAAGACAACCAATGATCGAGGCTGCAGTCCAGACAGCGACCTCGCATAATGAAATTATTGCACAAGCACCTTGTGAAAGGCCATTTGTAAAAAATGCATGTCCATGGAGTGCTTATGACGGATTTCATAGACACAGGGTCTGCGGTCACTGTTTTGAAGATGGAAAGAACGGAGTTAATAACCCCAAGGAGAATCCATTACCACATTCACGGGGTTTGGGGAGCGTCAGGTCGACTCTTGGAAGTCATCTCTGACTGGGACATCGAGATTTCCTTAGGAAATGGTAACAAGACACGGTGGTGCCATCACAGTGTGTGTGTGTGGTGGAGGGTATCTACTTTCCAGTGGACATCCTGATTGTGATTTTATTAGGAGATTTCCCTACAGATTAAGCCTCTTTCTAAAAAGGCTTATCTGAGACTTGGAGAAGTGGCTCTGCCTGTTAATTACACTGATAGGAGTACGTTAGGCATATCAGAGTTTGTTCCACCTGAACATAGCCTGAACATAGCCATCAGTAGGACCACTCAATCTCCTTCTCATAATGGACGATACACACTTGTGACTGTTCCTGAAGCTTTTAACCACAAAGAGGTTATTATTGAAGGAGTTACAGATAGAATAGCATACCACCTTGGCTTTATCCTGTTGTCCAAATCAAGAAGAGGGACGGCACAGTACAATTTTGTGCTGACTATAGACACCTTAACTCTAACTGTGGCAGACATCTATCCCTTACCGAGGATTGACAAGTTAGTTGATGAACTGAGGCACACTTCAGTTTTCTCCTTACTTGACATTTTTCTTGCTTGACAGTTACTAGAGCATTACAGTGGCACCTGAGGATAAGCTGACTGCCTTCAGTGATGGCTACCGCCTCTTTCAATGGCGTTGTATGCTTTTTTGGCTTTCCACCGCCCCAACTACCTTCCAGAGAAGCATGAATGCTATACCTAGTCTAGCCTTGGGTAGACATACTTTGGCATATGCACATGGGAGAATGGAGACTGCTATACAGAATTCCTTTGCACAGCTGCATCATATATTAACAGTCTTCTTTAACCCCGAAAAGGCCTATGATACTACTTGGAAGCATGGTATAGTCATGAAGCTGTATGACACTGGTTTAAGAGGAGCATTATCTACCTTCATACAAAGCTTCCTTGCTGATAGGAAGTTTAGAGTGCGGGTGGGAAACAATGTCTCTAACATGGAAGATCAGCTGCAATGGGTCCCACAAGGGAGTGTCTTAAGTGTGACCCTATATGCGATTGCTATAACTAACATCATAAAGTGCTGTCTCGTGTACTGCTCAAGAGGAAGCTTACAGGATTTGTAAGGACACATGCAGACTGCAATAAACCAGGCTGTGCAGTGGGCTACATACCATGGGTTCAAATTTACTTCAAGCAAAACCATGGTTGTGCATTTCCACAAAATAGGTAAGCTCCATTCTCCCCTCACCTAGAAGTAAACCCACTGCGTTTTGTCCAATAATTGAAGTACTTGGGTCAAATTTTTGACTCGAGGCTTACATGGCTACCTCACAGCAAACAGCTAAGGGTGAAAGCTACAATTGTTGGACTCATTTCATATTAAAGCTCTCAGAATCTGTATAGGAGCTTTCAGGTCTTCGCCTGTGGAGTCCCTGTATGCTGAGAGTGGAAAACCACCTCTTTCATCACACCAGGAATACACGAACCTGATTTACTACACAACACTACAAAGGGTTCTGGGATCTCCTACATCTAGATTGGTTTTCAAGCCCCTTAGAGAACAGTCAGTCTTTTCGTAGGAGAATGTGGAATCTTGTAGAATATATTAATTTAAATCTTACTAAGGTACTGGTTGTTGGAACTCCCCAAATCCCCCCTGGACCAATCAAGTCTAGCTGCCGCCCAGCCCTATGATGCTCATTTCCCCTCCCACACACCGACTTGAAACAGACAGCATCAGGAGTTGTCTTCGCGATTAATGGAGACATACCTCTAGAAACAAATTGCGAGAGAGTAGAGATGACCTTGGCAGTTGGTTGACCAGTATCCATCCTAACAGGTAGAAGTTGTATTAACAAGACTAAGATTTGAGCACACATGACTGACTCATGGGCCGATGATGGCTAAAAGTGAAGCACACTGTGAGGGATGCCATTAACGGTCGCACATGTAGTGGAAAGATGTGCAACATTAACAGACTAAAGACGTATATACTTGTTTCTCTCATATATACTGTATGATGCATTGGTGCAGGACTGTGACATAGAAGTCTTATTAGACTAATAATTATGATATAATATAAGTATGAATAATACTTATGCAATAACTTTATATGTTCAGAGCATAATAATTATTCTTTGATTTTTTTTTAATAGAATATATATCATTATTTTCATAATGATAGATTTATAACAACTTAAATATTTTAACATTTCAATTTTAACAAGGTATTTGCCTCTAATGGCCTTAATTGTTGACGCAGCAGATATTTTCTTTATTTATTTTGTATACATGTTTTATATACTTTTGAGCACTTTCATGTTTAAATTATCTTATTCCTTATTTTGAATTAACTACATGAGTTACTTGTCATTCTTTGCCAGTCTTTTCAGTCTGCATTCTGTAAAATTCCACACTATCCTTCATCCGGTTTACCAAATCTTAATAATCACGGAGGAGCATAACAGTTTCACATTCAATAAATGTCATATTTGGACTCTCAAAGTCATAAATGAGCCAGCACAACTCAAGGGGATTTGGAAGGCATTCTTTCTGTTGTCAGATTGTGAGCCATGGACTACACCCTGACCCATGTCTGTGATGCCCTGTAGTTCGAGAGATTCGTAGTGGACCATGAAGCCTTAGCAGAGGACACTGAGGCTGTGCATTGAGAACTACATTAGATAAGTTTTTGGATTCTGAAAACAGTACTGGATCGCCTTTAATATTACGCAGAGGAGGAGGAGGCACTGACGAGCGAACGAGATGGATGAGATGCGATCATTAGTGAGGAAGAGGATGACCTGATTTACTGATAAGACGTTTTAGCTCTTGAAAATACGTATTTCTAAAAACTGCGACAGAAAACGGCAAGCACGAGTTTAGCGCGAAACCTGGTTAGTTAGGTAGCGTAATTTTATTTCATTTTTTAATTAAATTCCTTTAAATATTTTACGTTCTTGTTGTTTATATGAAAAAATGGTCATGTAATTTTATCAAAGGTACTTAAGTAAATCTCTGAAGAAAATGAGCAATCCTACAGTAATTGAAATAAAAGGTTTAACGTCTGAAAGAACAGACGACAATTTTAAGGATAATGAATCTTGATCCGCAAATTCGAGATAAGCGAACGTGACGAAGTTCGGGTCAACGACCTTGTAAAGGAATAACCTTGGCTCAGTGCTATACGCTCGGCCTTTCCTTCAGAAACTTTTATTCATTCGGGATTTATTTTTCACTGTTTTAACGAAAGATCTGCGAAGCTGAGGAGATGCAGTAATTTTAAAGTATTGTTTGTCTATGCTCTTTTTCTTAGGGTTTTTGTAATTGTGTTTTGTTTTTTATGGCTTGACAATAATAATTACAACGAACTGGCTTTTACTTTTATTTTATCACGTCTTTATTACCCATGGATGCATAAAGTCACTACATTTTTCTTTTAAGTAGATAATAATGACAAAAAGAAAATGCGTGGAAATGCTTCAGTTTGCCACGTAAGATGTAAGTAAAGTGACAACATGAAGTGACACTATTGTGACAGCAAATCACCCTTGTTTTAAGTGACATCAGAGTTGCTGGGTTACTTCAATGCTTAATTCTTTTATTTAGTCATAGTGGTTACTTTCGTTGCCTAATGATCTCATTTTGACTAGTGAGTTGATTAATTATTATGTTCTTTATTAATTCTTAGTTGGATTAGTAATAAGCAGCCTAAAACCTCTCATCTTCATTCGTATTTCCTTGTGTTATTTTCTTTTATTTTTCAATTTTCTAATTCTTGCTTAACGAGAGATCGTTAATGATTCAACACGACCTTCAGGCTTTTCCTTTGGTCAGATTAAATGACCTATAGCTTTGGCCACGAAAGCTGATTACGCTACCACACGATTGTTTCTAACTTGCCCTTTAGTACCGAACCCTTGTGTCGAAACAGGAAACGCGGGATTCACTCTCACATGCTCGCACGGCCCCGCCCAGAGACTCTTCCCCCTACAATTTAACGATTGATTTACAAACATACAGATACAATAAACAAAATATTACGTGACAGTCACCTAAAAGCAATTATTGTAACAGGACTCACCTCCTTTTAAAAGAAAAAAAGGAGATGATTAGAATTAGCTCATGCAAATTGTTACATGATCATATCGGTAAAATATGCATGGCTTGGTGCTGAGCCTACATAATTGCCAGGTAATTATTGTCCTTCTCCCGCTTCCCCGCTGCTAATTACAGATCATTTTCCCTAATTTGCGGCTCACACACGCTGGCGCTTTGGGAAGGCTGGCTCTTGTTAATCAATTTGCATAAAAAAATTACAAAACGTGTCATATGTGATTGCCTTAAGTCTTTGGGGAACTTGGCTGATCGGGCTTCATGTAGACTTTGAGGCAAATTATGCAGGTGATTGTATTCATCTATTAGTATGATGCGATATATTTTCTAATATGATTTTTTTCTAATATTAATACTGTTGTTTGTTTTTTTGTTTTTTTGTTATAGTATAATACATATTTTTGTTAATGTTATTTGGATTATGACTATTGATGTTGTTATTAATATTGATACTGTTATTATTCTTATTATAATTATCATTGTAACAACAACAACAATAATAATAACAATTATTTATATTATCATTATTGTTATTATTATTATTGTTATTATCATTTTTATTATTATTATTATTATTATTTATTATCATTATTATCATTATTTTTTATCATAATTATTATTATTATTATTATTGTTATTATTATTATTATTATTATTGTTATTATTATTATTATTATTATTATTATTATTATTATTATTATTATCACTATCATCATTATTATTACCATTATCATCATTATTATTATCATCACCATTATCATTAATATTATTATTTTCTTCTATGATTATCATAGTCATCATTACTGTTGTTATTGTTTCTAATTGTCATAATAATAATAATAATAATAATAATAATAATAATAATAATAATAATATAAATATTATCATGATACATTTTACTAATATTGCAGTTATTATATTTATTATGATTATCTATACCATTATCATCATCATCATCATCTAATATAACATTATCATTATCATTATTGCTAATACTTCTTTGCCATTATCGTTATTATTATTATTTTTTTTTATCATTATCATTGTTATTATTTTGATTCCTATTACTGTCATCATCACCATCATCTTAATAAACATTACTATTATCATTATTGTTAATATATACATGTTATCAATATTACACATATTATTAATATTATTACCATAATCAGTATTGTTATTATTACTATTACTATAATGTTTTTGTTTTAATCATCATCAGCATCATTATCGGGATCATTATCTTGTTGGTGATATTATTGTTTTAATCATAACAGCTATTACTGTTATTAGAAAACTGAGTATTATTGTAATAGTTAAAAATGTCATTATAATAATGATAATTATACTTCTGATAATAGCAAATGTTATTATTATTGATATTATCGCTATAATTATTATTATCATTATTACAATTATTATCACCATTGCAATTATCATTATCATTATTACAATTATTATTATCATTGTCATTATTTTTTTTGTCATTATTATTACCTTTATCTTAATTATAATTATCAGTATTATTATTATCACTATTAGTGTCATCATCATCATTGTTATGATCCTTCTTATTATTGTTATTAACATTATTGTTATCATAATTATAGTCGTGATTAATATAATAGTTATTGTTATTATCATCATTATTGTCATCATTATCATTTTCTTTAAAATTATTATTGTTATCATTATTGCTGTTAATTGATATTAAGAATGATAATAATAATAATAATGATAATAATAATAATAATATAATTATCATTACAATGATAACTTTTATCATTATCACTATCATCATCATCATCATCATCATCATCATCATCATTATCATTATCATTATCATTAGTACTGTTATCATAATTATTATTATTGTTATCACTGTCATTGTTATGAGTGTTGTTACGTTTACTATCATTATGATTAATTCTATCATTCTTAAATTACTGCTATTATTATTATCCTTATTATTATTATTATCCTTATTATTACTATCAATATTATTATTATTATCATTATCATTATTTTATTACTGTTTTTATTATTGTTATTTTTTTCTTTATTATTATTATTATGGGATTTTAAACATTTCTGCACTGGCTGGTCTTATTGCCGTTTTTCTTCCTGTTAGGCGAGTCATAGCAAATGACTAAAGGCTAACAGGTGTCCTTCTCCTTTAAAGTTCTAGCACTTTTCTCAGTATTCGTACCGTCCCCAATAAAGCAGTCTTCTGCAGTACTCCAACCTCTGGCACAATGTTAATTTTTTCAATCCAACATTCAAGATCTTTTGTAACGCTTCCGAGGGCACCAATCACTACCGGAACAACTTTTGCACATCGCAGTTCCTACAACCTTTTTATTTCTCTTTTCAGATCTTGGTACTTTTCTACCTTCTCTAACTCTTTTTCTGCAATCCTCGTATCCGCAGGTACAGCGATATCA
>NC_061856.1:29536501-29539001 GCF_019202785.1 Penaeus chinensis
TAACAATATGTACTGATATCACGATGCCATTTCTAAAGATAACAACATTAAGGCCATTAGTGGTAATAGTAATGAGCCCTTGATATAGTAGTATGAATACTAATTAAATATGAATAAACTCTTTTTATGAAAGATATTTCCTTTTGCATACATAATGATTATGTAAATCTTAAAAATGGTATTAAGGGTAATATCAGTAATTATATCAACTATAACAACAGTGATAACGTTTCCCTTCCCTTTCTTGGAGGATTCGTTAACAATATTTTATTGAAGTTTCAACGAACTTCAGATCCTCCTTAAATAAAGTTTCTCAAGACTCAAATCCTTTGATTGCATTTGTCTAGATTCTTGCATTTTTTTTTCTCGTCCATTCTTAAAATCATATTTATTCTGAATCATCTTTTCTTAAAAATAAAGATGGCGAGTTTTCTCTCTTTTTTATTTTTTACTTGATTAGGTTTAAAGTTGAAAATCCCTTTGCTTCGAGATGCTAAGATGCGGAAGACTTGGGTTATCAAGCTCCCAGGCTGCGAGGCAAGGCATTGATTCTCGATTGAGTGTTATTGCATGTACTGTTTCCTAGCATACATCACTCACCCTCTTCAGTCTCGGGTCGTTTATATGTTGTTACAGGTTACTGTTGCGTGTTCTCTTCTTTTTTCTTCTATTTCTCTTTCTGTGATACTCTCTTTCTTTCTGTGTCTTCGATGTTTTCATCCTTTCTCCTTTTAATGCTCTCTCTTTCTCTCTCTCTCTCTATCTATCTATCTATCTATCTCTCTCCCCTCTCTCTCTCTCTCTCTCTCTCTCTCTCTCTCTCTCTCTCTCTCTCTCTCTCTCTCTCTCTCTCTCTCTCTCTCTCCCCCTCTCTCTCTCTTTCTCTCTCTCTCTCTCTATCTATCTATCTATCTATCTATCTCTCTCCTACCTCCCCTCCTCACCTCTTTCTCTCTCCTTTTTCTCTGCATGCATGTTCTGCTGCAGTTGTGTATCTGTGTACCTTTTCTCTTTCCATTTTTCTTTTCTTATTTTTCTGCCACCGAGGAAAGTGAACTCTGTTCTCTCGATAAAGTGATAATTGTTTTCTAAAATTATCAATAGAGTCTGACGAATTAGATCTCGAACACCTGACGTTCACAATGTAAATTCATTTGCGAACATCCATTGCAAGGAAAATACTGTAGAGTGGGGAAAAAAGAGGTAAAAGAGAAAATGCTTTTGCTTCAAATTTGCTTTTGCGTTCAATTTTGGGGTTTTCCCTTTTTCGTTATTTTACCTGTTTCTGCTTTGCTTTACTCTTTATTTTATCCCGGTATGTCTTTTCGGTTTTATTGTTAATCTGCTTCAATTATGTGTCTCCACTTTTCTAGTTTCCGTTTTACTTTCCGTTGGTTTATTCTTCTATAAATGAAATATATGGATAATTACAATTTTTCTACTACAGTCAAATTATAATTATATATTTTCTTTTCGTTTTCTTTAATTTTCTTTTTTGTCCCACTACCTTCTCTTTCTATTCCATTTTCTCCATTCCCTCTGTTCTCGCTTTGTAATCTTACTTACAAGCTCCTTTGCTGCCTTATTCAACATTTCACTGGACGGAGCACCCGCATAATATATACATTTTTCTCCCGTGTGCACACCCCTATATAATTCCGTCCCCGTGAAATTCCCTTTGTGTAATTTCTACCCCCTGCCCTTTCTACCCCCCGGTTAATCCCTCTCCCCGCGTGTAATTCCTACCCCCGTTCCGTTGAGCGTTTGCCCATAACTTTTCATATTCATGTTTCATTTCTAAAACGATTTGTTATTCTTTAGTTTTCCTTTTTTAGAAACACTTTTTTGACATTCTCGTGTATCAGGATTTAAAGACATACTTTTTTTTAACATATATTGTTTTCTTAGAGACAGTATTTATCGTCACGACAAATGCATTTGTATGTGTGTGTGTGTGTGTGTGTGTGTGTGTGTGTGTGTGTGTGTGTGCGCGTTAATGTGTGTATATGCGTCTGTATGTGTAACTGCAGTAGTAGTAGTAATAGTTCAGGTAGTAATAGTAACGAAGTAAGTAAAAGAGAGGATGAAAAGGGAAAACAGAATACAAAAAAGGAAAACAAAAACAAGGAAAGAACATTATTATAAACCCAGCTGATATATAAATTGCCAGAAGAAATTTCAAGTTAATTAACCAGATGGAACCTTCTCGGGTCTGCACCCCAAGGGCACCTATATTAGAACAAACTACATATATATTTTCCAGTCTGCTAAATGAAGTCTTTCTTAAGGTATAACCTCCTGAACTTAGGCGCAACTTTCAAAGATTTACGGCTGTTCCTGAAAGCACGCGGCTGAAATCGCAATGGATCGCTTTCTTAAATTCTACTGTTAAATACTTCTGATGTTAGTATTAATAAAGGTCATGATAGGAATAATAAGTAAAAATTATAATGATAAGGAAGCCAGTTATTAATATAATTTCCATTGTTGCTATTTTTTT
>NC_061856.1:29566501-29569001 GCF_019202785.1 Penaeus chinensis
ACGGGGGGGGGGAGGAAAGAGAGAATGGAGAAAGGGATAGAAAGAAGAGGGAGACAGGATAGCCGAGCGTCGAAAATCAACGTGATTGCATTACCATTGCAAAGGAAAAAAATATATACGCGAATGCAGCCGGACAAAGCAACTTTCTTTCTCTCTTTTTCTCACTGAATGTCTCTGCTTCTTTTTCTCTTTCTCTTCCTCTTTGCCAGTCTTCCACTCTCTTTCTCTCTCTCTCTCTCTCTCTCTCTCTCTCTCTCTCTCTCTCTCTCTCTCTCTCTCTCTCTCTCTCTCTCTCTCTCTCTCTCTCTCTCTCTCTCTCTCTCTCTCTCTCTCTCTCTCTCTCTCTCTCTCTCTCTCTCGCTCTTTCTCTTTCTATATCTGTGTGTTGTCTCGTGCCTTTATTTCTCTTTACCCAGAGCCTTGTTCCCTTTTCCCACATTCCTAAGTGCTGTCCACTCCCTTCGTTTTTATCTTAGTTTGTGGAAAGAGCCAAATGAAGAAGAAGAAACGCAAAATAAAGAAAACAGTAAGACAGAGTGAGAAAAAAAGAGAAGAAAATACTACCTCGAAGAAAACAGGCGGAGCTGTGCTTCACGAAAAACCGAGGTCGCTGGCAAAGAAGAAAAACAGGGAATTGCAAAGAATGCAAAATAATACAAAGGAGTGAGGAATATTAAGTAAATGCTTTGTCAAAAGGAGAAACGGAATTTGAGAAGGTTTCCTTTTTTTTCTTCCTTTTTTTTTCCTTTTTGCTTTTTCCGTTTCTGAAGGCTGGCATGAGAAATATCCGAGGCAAAGCGGAGGCAGGTATCGGGTGAGTGAGGGCTCGACAGCGTAGGATGATGATGGAACAGGTCGGTGCCGAGGGCGGGCGTAAGTACAAGTTGCTTTATTTACTTACCTGGTCATGTATTCATATTTACCTATGATTCGTTTATTTCCTCATTCATTCATTTATTTTTCTTTATTTGTTTATTTACCTATTCATATATTATTTTTTTATTAATTCATCTACTTATTTATCTATTCAGTCATTTATAATCTGAACTATGGGGGTGATGATAATAACAATAAAAATGATAAGCTTACATTCAATAAAAATAATGGTTAAAAGATTAATGATTATGAGGATAACAGTAACAATAATTACTACGACAACAACAATGACGATCATTAAAATAATCATAATCATAATAATAATAATGAAAGATTGAATAATGCAATGCCGCACTGATATGAAAAAAAAACCCTCTCTGGCTAGGACACCAACCTCGGAAATTCCTGCTATGACCCGGAGGACCAGCACTAATAACCATACCACACGACCTATTGTCTATATACTCATACTAGAGTAATGGTAGCGAATTTTACACACACTCCCCTGGGCACTCGGTGGAAATTGATATAGAAATTCCAATACTAATTCAGATGCACTGAGGTATTTATGAGAAATGGAGTAATGTAGTGCCACATAGATATGGATAAATAACAACCCAGGACTCGAACCTCGGCCGCTCCCCCAAGTAGAAAAGTAATGTCATTTAGTGAGATCCTAGTTGCACACTCCTTTTAGTTGGTCGTGTGGTACGGTTGGTTTAGTATTGGTCCTCCGGGTCATACCTGGAGCGGCCAGGGTTCGAGTCTTGGTTAATGAAGGTTGTTATTTATAATAATGATAATAACTATAATAATAAGAAGAACGAGAATAGCAATATGAATAAGAATAGCACCACCAACAACAATAATGATGCTGAAGATAATAAAATCAAAACAAACGTCAAAAACAGACAAACTTTTCTGTATGACTGACAGACCCATCCAACACACTTCACCAAGAACTGTTTAAAACTTCCACAATTTTGAGAATAAGAATAAGAAACTTTTCTTCTTCATTCCAGTGATATCCACAAAGGAAATGGTCTTTGTCTGTATCGGTATTGAATGTCTCCAAAAATTCCTGTGTGTGTATATATATATCCGATGAGAACGAGGGCGAACCCGATACGAAATCCATAAGCACTTGCCGCTGTTGATGGAGCTTTTACTTGGGCAGGAGCGAAAGAAGCTATTCCATTTTAATCTGATCTATCGATATATATATATATATATATATATATATATGTATGTATATATATATGTATATATATAATATATATGTATATATATAATATATATAATATATATATATATATATATATATATACATATGTGTATATATATATATATATATATATATATATATATATATATACATATATACATATGTGTGTGTGTATATAAATATATATATATATATATATATATATATATATATATATATATATATATACATATATATATATATATATATATATATATATATATATATATATATCCATATGTATATATATATCCATATATATATATATATATATATATATATATATATATATGTGTGTGTGTGTGTGTGTGTGTGTGTGTGTGTGTAAACATGCATACATGTACATATATATATATATAT
>NC_061856.1:29604001-29609001 GCF_019202785.1 Penaeus chinensis
TCCCTCCCCTAACCTTCTGCTCTCCTCTAACCCTCCCCCCTCCCTTCATTCTACACCCCTTTTACGCCCGACCCTCCCTTTTCCATTTCCCCAAACCACTTCCTCTCCCCTACAACCCCCTTATCCCGTCCCTGTGCCCCCCCTACCAATTCCCCAACCCCTTTCCCTCCCCTACTCCCTTCCTCCGTAATGACTTTAGGATTACAGTATCCGAGCGCCTATTACAGCCTCCAGGAATACGTGGTTTCGTTAAGGAGCCGAACTTAACCGCCTAAACATCTTTTAATGATTCAGGAAACGTACAGGATGACCTCCTTGGGTCTTGAGGGAGAGAAACAGGTAAAAAGTAAATGAAAAAAAGGGGAAACAGTAAAAAAGAAGGGAAAAATGGTAAAAGGGGAAGGAAAAAACAGAATGATGGATTACATGGATGGTAGGGAGGGAGAGGGACAGAGAGTGCGAGGAGGATAAGGGGAAGAAAACCAGTAAAAAGGACTTGGAAGAGAGAGAGACAGAGACATAGAAAGAGAGAGAGAGAGAGAGAGAGAGAGAGAGAGAGAGAGAGAGAGAGAGAGAGAGAGAGAGAGAGAGAGAGAGAGAGAGAGAGAGAGACAGAGACAGAGACATAGAAAGAGAGAGAGAGAGAGAGAGAGAGAGAGAGAGAGAGAGAGAGAGAGAGAGAGAGAGAGAGAGAGAGAGAGAGAGAGACAGAGACATAGAAAGAGAGAGAGAGAGAGAGAGAGAGAGAGAGAGAGAGAGAGAGAGAGAGAGAGAGAGAGAGAGAGAGAGAGAGAGAGAGAGAGACTGAGAAAGACAGACAGACAGACAAAATAAAAACAGAGGCAGAGACAGACAAACCGAGAGAGAAAGAGAACACCCGCGCTAAACGTTTAATATCTTCCTTCTTGTGGAGTATTCGAGGAACGTTCGTGACTTGCCTGCCTGTCCAGACACGCAGCTGGGTTCTGAAAGTATGTGCAGATGAATCACCTCGACAAGCAACATATTTCAAGTGCATTAGACACGCAACTTGACGCGCCTGCTTGCACTGTGAGTGGGGTGATGAATGTTGTCTCAAGATGCTGGACTGAAAATGGAGATTTATGTTCTACTGCTAACTGGATCAGAACAACGTTTCATTTATCTTATATTCGTGAGACGTCGTTTAAATGTGTGCTTCTTTTCATTTATCTTCTGTGTGCGCTTTTGAGTGAGTGTGTGTGTGTGTTTCTGCGTCTGTGTGTATACTTGTAATACACACGCATGCTTATGCATACATACATACATTCACACACACACACACACACACACACACACACACACACACACACACACACACACACACATATACATATATCTTGGGTAATTCAAACCTGGTTACGGTAGAGGTAGAGTCCATTGTAGATATGATGGTTGAGAACCAATAACAATAATTACCTAAACAACTACTCTTCTGGAGAAGGATCATTGGTCAGCCTCCCCAGTAGAAAGATCCAAGTCAACTATATGATGTCAACATAGTGCCAAGTATTTCGTCAACCACTGCATCGGTGATGGAATATATTGTCCAGGGGTTCAAGGATAGTACTCTATGAGCTCTCCGTGACAGGTTTACGATGAAGCTGCTGGCATTGCTAGTTAGAAGACACTGAAAAAAAAATACTTGGGGCCTTTACTTTGCTCACTCAATAGCTCCTGACCACATCCTAAATAAGATTGTTTCGGATGCCACAGCTGATCAGTCTAATGATAATTCCGTTTCATGATTGAATTAATTCTATAAATAAATAAATGAATAAATAAATGTGTGTATATATATATATATATATATATATATATATTTATATATATATAAATATATATATATATATATAAATATATATATATATATATATATATATATATATATATATATATATATATATACACACATATATATATGTATGTGTGTGTGTGTAAGTGTGTATGTATATGTATGTGTATATTTTAATGTATATGTACATATAGTTATCAGGGCTTTTCAACCTATACGGCAGTGTGTACCCCATAGGCATTTTGATGATTTCCTATGTACCTCTAATTATTACGATTTTTTTTTTTTTTTTATACGATTTGAATTCCGTTTCCCTCCTCCCTTCCGTTGCCTCACTCCCTCGTGTATAGCTGACAATATAGTCATTATTGTTGTACGAATGGTTGAATCAGCGAGTAATCAACTGGCTAACAACTAGAAGTATGAATAGAGATCCTTTTTGTATGTGGCTCAGTTTCTGTTTACAGTTAGCATACATTACATTCCGTACTAGATCAAAAAGGAAAACTTAATAACTATGTGTGCGCGCGCGCGTGTGTGTGTGTGTGTTTGTGTGTATGTATGTGTACGTGTGTGTGTGTGTGTGTGTGTATGTGTGCGTGTGCGTGTGTGTGTGTGTGTGTGTGTGTGTGTGTGTGTGTGTGTGTGTGTGTGTGTGTGTGTGTGTGTGTGTGTGTGTGTGTGCGCGTGTGTGTGTGTGCGTACGGGCGTGTGTGTGTGCATCGTTTCCCATTTTCAAAACGAAATTGCAGAAAACAGAAAAAGCTGAATCATTTTCGAAAAACCAAAGCCCGAAAAGTTGGAAAGATGAGAAGGAAGCAATGGACATTTTGTTTATTCGTGCTACAAACGAAACTATTCGCATTTTTATTAAGTTAATGACTCATTGCAAATTACCGACGTTGTAGCTCTGCTTGTACGCGTGTAGTAGGTTACTTAAATCATGTGCTACATTAAACAGAAAAAAAGTGAGATAAAAAAAAAAGAAAAAAAAAAACAGTTGTTGGACAAGTACGCAATTATATTCCGCAAAATCAATTTTGTTGCAAAAAGCCTAAACGACCACACTAGGTTTGAAAACTGGTGGGGATGTTGCCTAAAATGGAAAAGGTACACAGTCCATAGCAGATATTCAAACATACTGTTCAAATATACACAGGTAAACTACATAGCCTATAGCAGATATTAAAACACTATACGACTATGAATTAATGTTATGCGAAATGGATTTTACACAGCGTAACTTTTACACTTTTATAGTCTCATCCTTTATATGGTATTTATATAGTATGGATAGATTAATAAATAGAAAATGAATTAAGTAGGAGCGCTAGCTATATCAGGTATTTTCTAAGGTAATAAGGTACGTACACTTTAACTAAATTCTAATTAGCTCAACTGCTTTGTGCCTAATAATATCATTTTGAAAAAAAACATTTTCTACAAAACTATTGTCCTATCATATGCTGTCACACTAATTCGCGACAATGAGCTTTCTTTGCCACTTTTTGGGTCCTTTCCTAATTCTAAACATTTTCTTTTGCTTTCCTCTAATGTCATTTTGATTATGTGTTAACGGGGAGGCTCATTACTTCGAGTTCAATTGCGCTGTTTTCCCTTGCTAATGGAGGTAATTTCAGAGACTGTAATAACAGCTAGGGGGAGGAGGGGCAGGAGGGAAGGAAGAGGGCGGGGGAAACGGGGGGGGGGGGGGGGGGGGAGGAAGAGGAGTGTGGAGGGAGGATGGGTGTTAGGAGGAAGAGGGGGTGGGGAGAAGGAGGGGAAGGATTAGACAAGGATGGGGAGGAGAGGGAGGGGGGGGGGTTAATAGGTTGGGAGGGGCAAAGGGAGGTGCAGGGAAATGGGGGGATGAGGATAGACAGGGGAGGAGGAGGAGGAGGAGAAGAGAGAAGAGTACAGGAGAGAGAGTAGTAGGAGGGGCGGGAGAGGAAGAGGAACAGGGGTCGCACGGATGAAACTCCCAAAGAGCCAATTATCAAACGTCGTTGCTAATGGCATTGTCGTAATTATTATTGTGTAACGGAGAGGCAGTCAGAGTATATATATGATGAACATGTTTCCATTTTATTTTGGTCGCGCTGAGGCCGATCTTCGGAAAGAGGGGACGGGTTGGGAAGGGAGGGAGTTAGTACAGACACACACGCGCGCGCGTACACACACACACACACACATACGCGCGCACACACACACACACATATATATATATATATGTGGATATGTTTATAGGTATACATATATGTGTGTGTGTGTGTGTGTAAGTAACACACACACACACACTTATATATATATTTATATATATATGTGTTTGTGTGTGTATGTGTGTATGTGTGTGTGTGTGTGTGTATTATGTATATGTATATATATCATCATCAAGCGGTTAACCCCGACGGGAGTGCATGGCCGTATCCACCTTGAGCTTCCAGCCACGAGGGTCCCTCATGGCGAGTCTCCAGGCAGGCCCTCAGCCCATCTCCAACACCTCGCGACAGGTCTCATTGAGCTGCCCAAGCCATGATCTCCTAGGTCGTCTCAAGGGCCTCATTCACCTAGGAGAGACAACCTGATGGTCAGGGTCCACAGGGAAACGAGCTAGGTGCCCAGGTAGTCTGAGTTGGCGATCCCAGATTATGCAAGCAACAGGTCCCATACCAGTCTCACGATGTAGCCGTCGGTTAGACACATGGTCCTGCCACTTGTAACCCATGGTCCGGTGAAGAGACTTGTGGCAAAAGGCATCAAGACGATACTCCAAGACACTGGACATCATCCAGGTTTCGCTTCAATAGGGCAAAACTGGCAGTATCAAGGCCTTGAAGACACATAGCTTGGTCCTTCTGCATAGGCACCGACATCTCCTAATGCTCTTGATGATCGAGTTTATGGCTCCTGCTGCCAGACCAATCCATCTACTGAATTCTTGGCCTGACAGCCCAGAGACTATGCTACCAAGGTATGCAAAGCTCTCGGCGTCCTCACCGTAAGTATGGATCGACTGAACGGGTTCCCCTAACAGCCCCCAAAGTCCTGAATCTTGGTCTTGGTCCAGGAGGCCTCTAGGCCCAAGGGCTTCGCCTCATTGCTAAATACATCAAGAGCCGCCACCAGTGACTCCAGAGACTCAAATAGGATACCAACATCGTCGGTAAAGTCAAGGTCTGTGACCTTG
>NC_061856.1:29681501-29684001 GCF_019202785.1 Penaeus chinensis
TTCTCCTTGGCTATCTCTATTGGTGTAAATACCGGTGAAACATAAATGCTATTACTTTTGTTATCTTCTTGTATTCATTTCCTTTATTATTTTTTATTATTATTAGTCTCACCACAGGTTTATGTCTATTTTGCATTATATTTATCATTTATCATAAGTGTTATTATTATTGATATCATTGTTATTATAACTACTATCGTTATCAGTATTACTACTATTGCATATCATCGTAATTATCATTATCACTGCTATAATTATTATTATCATTATTATTATTATTATTATTATTATTATTATTATTATTATTATTATTATTATTATTTCATCATTATTATTATTGTTATTACTATTATTATTATTATTATTGCCATTTTCATTACTATTATTATCATTAGTAGAAGTAGTAGTATTATCATTATTATAATTATTATTATATCATAATCATTATCATTATGATTATCATTACTATTATCATTGCTCTTATTATATTATCATTGTTATTATTATATATTATTTCTCTCATTTAATTATAATCCTTACTATTATAATCATTAATATTATTATCATTATCATTAGCATTACCATTATCATTATTTTCATTATCATTGTTATTTTTATGATCATCTCATTATCATAATTATGGTTATCAGTACCGTCACTATTGTTGTTGTTGTCGTTATCATAACTATCATCAATCATTTTGATTGTTGTCATCATGATTCACCAACAAAATGCTTTTCTCTTATTTTGCTCACTCAGGTTATATTTTCTTGTTGTGTAAATTCTCACGATTCAATATACATTTAGATTACCGTATCGTTTCAATTCACTTCTTTATTTTTATGGTTACAGTGAGATGTGTTGATCGTGCCGCCACTCTATGGTATTGGTAATAACCATTTCATTATCATTACTCAGTGATGAGTGTTGATAAATTCTCCATGGACATGACAAAAGTGGTCACTGATTACTAATAACACCTGGCTCTGTCCTTAAAGAGCAACTCACAATGCTCAAAACAACCTAAGTGGGTCGGTTATCCTACACTGTTAAGGGAACAAAGGCGATTTCAGGAGTTCTTCCATATCTACAAGCAGGGCAATACCCGTGACAACCTTAATCATTTTCTTGAGGCTAACGGAAATCTACGGGGATTAAAACCTCATTTCAGAAATGAACACATTGAACAGTTCCTACAAAGCATTAACTATAAGACCTCAATGTCTGAGATCTGGAGAAAAAAAATCGACTTTCAGGCAAACCAACTGACACCCCGTAGTTCCTCTTGCACATGCACATATGCTCCTTAGTCAATGGGCTGGAGCGTTCAAATTGAGCTCACTTCCCACAAATATTCAGAATCACCTTATTCAGTCTAAAATTGCACGTAAATTTGCCAATGAGATTGCATGTTCTGATAACGAGCCTTACTGAGTGGGAACTGAACATTGCACTAATTAAAGGAAAAGCGTCCGCTACAGGTGAGGATGGAATTACCTATAGTGTTCTCCGCCTTATAACTCAGGCGCCTGTACAGGTTAAGTTTGTCACAAAGTATTCTGCCTGGCCCCTGGACGCGCAGTCTAATATTCCTTATACCGAAGTCAAACACATAAATACCGCCCAATTTCACTAACCTAATGTGTATGCAAATTTCTAGAAATTTTGACTCGGGTACAGGTTACCAGGTGAATTATCTCACAGACTGTATGGATTTCTATTGGGACGTAGCACGCAATATTGCTTAGCTCTAATCCAGGGAAGTACACTGTTTTTCTTGACCTTAAGTCAGCTTTTGACATTGCAAACAGAGAAGTTATCCTAGAACAATTAGTAAGCTTTGGCATACGGGGTAAATTATTGAGCTGGATTAGAATGTATCATTCGTACAGATCTGCAAGTACCCTATTCAGAAGAGTGAGAAGTTCCACTTCATAATCTTTTGAACTTGGGACGCCACAGGATGGAGTTCTCAGCCCTATGCTGTTCATTGTCCTCATGCACAAGCTGGTGGCAGATATTCCACTTGGGGATGGTGAATCCGTTATATGCTATGCTGATGACATATTCTCGACAAACTCACAACAAGGGTTCATGAGTGTGGTTAACAACCCATGTATCATATCCCTACCCACTTTTCATAAGATGACCAAGATCTTGAAGCCGTGAGTTGCATTAACCGTAATCTGTCATAAATATATATATATATATATATATATATATATATATATATATATATATTTATATATATATATATATATATATATATATATATATATATATATATTTCGGGGTGAACGTAAATGATGCAGACCTGATCCCTTCTCTAAAAGAGAGACTCTGGGAAAGATTGAAACCGTTGAAAGCTCTTGTCGGAAGAGTCCATGGCATCAATAATAAGCTCGCTAGACTGTTTTACTTGCCTTTTATAAGGTCACTTGCAGACTATCATGCACTACACTTGATGCAGTGTAAGGAATCAGAAATAAATAGCTTGGAG
>NC_061856.1:29689001-29691501 GCF_019202785.1 Penaeus chinensis
TGATCATGAAAAAATACTTCTCGTTTAGTCACATTAAATGTTTGAATTTCCGTCATATTAAAACCACAATTTCAAAACGAGTTCACGATTAATGAGCATGACATGTTGACCGATGCCCCGCCCCCGTGTCCCCCCCCCCCCCCCCCCTCACACACATGCACACTCATGATGTGTTATTATCCGAGCTCTCTGCCAATGGCCTGTTTTCCCTTTTCGTTAGTACGTAAAGTTTGACCCTTATTTATACCTCTCTATTTTGGCAATGCGTTACTATCATTTTCCATGAACTGTTTATCCATTTTTGCTAAAACCCTCTACTTCAGTTGGTACAATGTTTCATTTCACATGTAACAGTGTCAAATTTTCTTTTAGTTGAATACAGTATACTTGTATGCAATGTACGTGCACACATATTTTTGTTGCATAAATGTACATGTCTTTCCTGTGCATGCGTGGTTAAAGGTCTGCGTGTTTGTGTGTGCATAAGCATTGGTTATATGTAAAGATAAGCTTGCACATATATGCTGTATATGAGAGTAATAATGTACGGAAAGTTCTAAAGCTAAAATATTACTCGTCCTTGAATTTCTTAAAGTCCTTCTCCATCCTTTGCTAAGCGAAGGACCTATCCATTCCTAGAATTTACGTTCCTCGATAATGGAGTAAGTTCTATGGCTTTGTTGATTTCTCTCGTCGATAGCTGCGCAGGAAACAAAGGAAGGAGAGCCAGAAATACCGATGAGAATGCGTGTGGTTGTGTGTGTGTGTTTATTTGTTTGTGTGTTGAGATGAGATGGTTGAGATGGAGAAGAGGGGAGGAAGAGAACATGGAAGACCCTAGTAGAGAAAGAGATAAAGAGGGTAGATTGAGATGTATAGACAGGGATAGATAAATCGATAGAAAAATAGAGATAGATAAAGTTAGACAGGAAGATACACAAATATAGAGAGTAAATAGAAATAGCGAAAAGGAGAGTTACAGACATAGGGAGATAGAAAAGAATATGGGAACAGATAAAAGCGACGTGTAAAGAATATAAAGAAAAAAATACCCTTACATGTTACGTAATGTACAGTTAGTTTTATAGCTTATATAACTTCCTATATTTCGCAACTGTTAATGCTTCTGCCAATGTTTCTGTCTGTGTTCCTGGCTATGATGATGATCATACTATTCAGTGTGCTTTCTGCCTAAGCGCTCCACAGATCGCTAATGATTTCTTACTTCTTAAAAGTTGCTGAGGTGTGTCTAGAGTATAATAAAGGTAAAGCGAAGGATTTATAATGATCTGAAAAATGTTGGAATAGACAAGTTATTTACGTAATGACTGTGGATTACTACACGTGTCTTTTCTTTAGAAAATAATGAAGGAAATCTATGTGCGTGTGTGCATATGTGTGTGTGTGTGTGTGTGTGTGTGTGTGTGTGTGTGTGTGTGTGTGTGTGTGTGTGTGTGTGTGTGTGTGTGTGTGTGTGTCCATATCAGTGTGACCAACTCTTCCATGACGACACAGAGATGCCGTTTCTCAAGTAAAAGACAGTCAGTGTAAACTTTGGCTGTAAATTCTTTAAGGCGGGGAGCTGGAAGAACTGTTCCTTATTCCAAAAAGTTTAACAATTACTCAGCAGCTGAGATTTAATGTGTGAATATAGAAACTCTCATCACTTTATACGATTAAGAGAAAAGATTTTCCATTCTCTAATGAGTCTTTAATCCAGAGAGAGAAACTGCAGGGGAAGGTCGGTTAGGCATAGTGAATAGTGTGAAAGAAAGAGACTGAGGCAGACACAAAGACAGAAAGAGAGAGAGAGAGAAAGAGAGAGAGAGAGAGAGAGAGAGAGAGAGAGAGAGAGAGAGAGAGAGAAAGAGAGAGAGAGAGAGAGTGAGAGAGAGATAGAGAGCGAGAGAGAAAAAGAGAGAAAGAGAGATAGAGAGATGGGAGGAGTGAGAGAAAGAGGAAGAAGAGAGAAAGGGAGTAAAAGGGAGGAGAGTCAGTGCTGCTTCGTTTGTATGGATCCTTTCCAGAGAATGGATTACACGTATATCACATATATGTTCAGCAGGTCAGGTGTGAAACGAGAACAAGCGGTGTTGTCCAGTAAAGGCTGTATTGTTGGTATACCTGGTAAGAATAAAGGTTGTTTTTTTTTCTACAAAATGGCGTGCGTGTAGTTACGGATCACAGTATTTATCATATTATGATGTATCCATTACATGAGAGTAGTTAGAATGCACGTACAACAAATGTATAGCTTTAAAAGACCTCTTAGTGCGTAGTTACGTCTTTTCACGTGTTTTAAACCGCAAAAATGCCGCGATTTCATAACAGTATGATAATTACAAAGGTGGTTGTAGATATTCACGTTGCTTAATTGGAAAAATATAAACAAAGATAAATTCGCCTTCCGTTCCATAGATATTTACTGGAACATTTGTAAACATTGAAAATGTATAAACAGAATTCTTAAATCAATTAACATCTTGATTGGACTGTTCTC
>NC_061856.1:29706501-29714001 GCF_019202785.1 Penaeus chinensis
TGTGTATGTATGTGTGTGTGTGTGTGTGTGTGTGTGTGTGTGTGTAGATAGATACATACAATCATATATATAATTATGTAGTTAGATAAATATGGAGATTATATATATATATATATATATATATATATATATATATATACATGTATATATATGTATATATGTATACATACATATATATATATATATATATATATATATATATACCTATGTGTGTGTGCTGCATAGCCTCCATTAAGTCATATATCCATATGATTCCATATAACCGAATCCACAGCACCCCCACAATTATTAAACATTCTCTCTCTCTCTCTCCCCGTCAACCAGTGCCACCCGCAGGCATCAGCGTAGTTGGAGAGGAAGACGGTGCCGAGATGGAGGTCAGAGCTGGCACCACAATCAACTTGGAGTGCCTGGTGTCAGACGCCCGTCCGGCCGCCAGCGTCAAGTGGTACAGAGACGGCCTCTTGCTTCATCAAGGTACAGTTGGCTGCACTCGTACCAGGTGCAGTGAGTACGTGTTGAAGGTCATTTTCGAATGGTACGCCTCATGATCTGAAAGAAGGTTAACATATATTGGTGTAACTGATGTGTACTAAGGATACACATGCTGAAACTGAAACAGACGAACACCACATGCGTGCGCGCCCACACACACACACACACACACACACACACACACACACACACACACACACACACACACACACACACACACCACACACACACACACACAGACACACACACATTCACACACACACATCTTCACACACACACACACACATTCCCTGTTTCGGTACAACAGCCAGGCCATTATCAAACTTTAACAAGATGTCAAGTTGCCAAACAATAAACATCTAGAGTATATTCTGAAAATTACATATAAAATTGATACTAGGCTAAATAATATAGATAAGTAGATGATTATTCACAACGCAATGACGTCATTTTCATTACTAGAATGAAAAAAAGCAACAAAGAGTAAATATCCTTTTAAACCATGCATCTTCTTACTTAACTGAAACAGAAGAACAAAAGACGGCCCTGGGGTCGAATGGACGGCATTTAGGTAGAATTTCGTTTTAGCTTTGTCGCAGTGCACGGGAATCTTTGTGATCAAATGTAGCTTATTCCTTGCTAAATCAGACCTGCCTTTCTTTCAAGTAATGATTTAAAAATACTATTTAATCCCATGATATATGTACGCATACATGATTCATAAATTTGGCAGCGATTGTCAAGAAAGGGTATCGTTTGTAAGCGTCCAATTCAATCGTCTAAAATAAGTGGTCGACCTGTCGGGAAAGTTAGACCATCTGTTTCCGCCCTATTTGGCTCTCTGCCCCCTTCGAAATTATGCACGAACATTCGAATGATCTTCCTGTGGGTAAACACTGAGTTGTCCTTGGTGCTTCCGTTTCGTGCACACTCACACACACACATACATACAGACGTATGTGTGTGTGTGTGTGTGTGTGTGTGTGTGTGTGTGTGTGTGTGTGTGTGTGTGTGTGTGTGTGTGTGTGTGTGTGTGTGTGTGTGATAATATATAAAACTATTATTACGATAATAAAAATAATGATGATCATAATTTTGATAATAATAATGATTATAATAATAATTATTATTATTATTATAATGAATAATGATAACGATGATGATGATGATTAGGATGATGAAAATGGTGATAATGATGATGATATAATATAATAAAAATAATAATAAATTTCACAATCATAATGAATAATAATAAAAAATATATAATATTAATAATAATAATACTAATAATGATAACAATAATAACAAGAACAACGATAATAATAACATTAATAATATTAACAACAATAATAATAAGGATGATAACAATAATAATAAGGATGATAACAATAATAATAATAATGATAATAATAATAAATTTGACAATCATAATGAATAATAATAAAATAATAATAATACTGATAATACTGATGATGATGATGATGATGATGATGATGATGATGATGATGATGATGATGATGATGATGATGATGATGATGATGATGATGACAACAACAACAACAATAATAATAATAATAATAATAATAATAACAATAACAATGATAATAATAGCAATAACAATGATAATAACATAAATAATGTTAACAATAACAAGAATAATAATAATAATAATAACAATAATAATAACAACAACAATAATAATAATAACAATGACAATAATAGTAGTAATAATAATAATAATCTCAATAATAATGGTAAAATAATGATGATGATGGTGACGATATTGATGACAGCAACAATAATAATAATAATAATAAAAATAACAACAGCAATAATTGTCATAACAAAACAACAGCAATAAAAGCAGAAAAACAACAATGATGATAATGAGTGCAGTTGTCACTTCGAGCATGTGACACTATAGACTAGTAAGGATCTGTGCAAACCAGTCACCATATTTTCTTTCGTTCGTGTCTAAATCTCTCTTTCTTTATGCAATGGAATCCAATTTGCCTTTAACGTCCGAACAGCACCAGATACTAACAGAGACTGACGAATTTCGCCCAGCCAGAGTCGCTTTAACTGAACACTTTCAATGTATACGATATGTGTTGCTGTCGGGCTTTTGTTAATATTCTTTTGAAATTCCCCTGGTCGGCCCGCTTTCCCTTTTCGACGTTGCTAGAGAGAAGTAGCTTTTCTGTGATCCTTAAACCGACGTAAAGTTATTCAGCATTATTCACGAAAGGGAAAAGCGAGTGAGTCATTGTAGATGTTTAAAAAAAAAAAAAAAAAAAAAAAAAGGATCCAGTTTGAATTTATCGTTGTAGGCGGAGGGATGGAAATGCATTGTGAAGCGTCGGGAGGGGTTCACTCTTGAGATCGTACAAGAAAAGCCAATTCTTGAACGGAAGCTCACTGTCGGACAAATAAAAAGTCCTCTCTTCGTCTTGGGTTTCGTCAGGAGAAAGGCTGGGGCAGGAGAGAGAAGGGGAGGGAGAGTAAAGAAGAAGGAAGTGATGGGTAGAGAAAGGGGGAGGAGGTGGGGTAGAAAAAAATAAAGAGGAGGGGGGGAGGGAAAGTAGGGGGTAGAGGGGAAGTGGGAGGTAGAAAGGGTATAGGGAAGAGGGAGAGGGGGAGAGAGAGGGAGTAGAGTGGGATTTAGAGAAACTTTTTCTTTCGGAGTTCTGAAATTTCGAGTATTTGCGGAAAGGAAAAGCAAATAACAGTCGCTAAAGACCTCCGTAACAACATTACCTGTTGCGTTAATTAGAGCTCAGACTAGAGGACATCTAATTTCAGGAAAGGGAAAATTGGCAACTCACCTCGGACTCTGGAGCTCTTTCTCTTTTCTTTTTACTATTCTAATCAGCTGACACATAATATGCATGTTAAGTTATGTCTGAAATTTTGAAAACTCATATACAGAAATTTTCCTCGATTTACACCACTTAAATATTTCTTTCCATAAAGAGATGATTCGGAATACATTAGAGTCTAGGTTGAGTTGCCATTTTTCTCTTTTTTGAGGTTGGACGGAGGTTGATGAATGGTAAACGTCTTTCTTCCTTATATTTCGTTCCTTTTCTGCTGTTTTTTATTGCAGTTCAAATATACAGAATATTACAAAATGTTACTAATAATATGTGAGTACTCTGTCAGTTTGCACCAACTTTTTTTTTTCTTCTTCTTCTTCAAAATCTACATAGAAAATGGGTTACATTTCAGAAAAAAATATGCACTGAAAATTATCATTACAATTATGTTTATTACTGAAAAGAGAACAAGTTGATAATAATACGAAGGGAAAATATGTGATACTCCATTATAACAAAACAACAAACCATCGTATTAAAGATGTTGATGATGGTTACCTTCTAGGATATATCAGCTTTACTTTGTTTAGATTAGGTTGACGTTAGCCGAGGTCTGATTTGGCCGGGTTAGAATTATTGATAAAAAAAAGTGCACGTATACACGTCTGTCCACCATGTGCAGTCACGAACGCGTTCCAGGTCTAAATAAACACCTTAAACACGCTCACACGGTTGTGACGTCACACTTTTATGTTCTTGGAATCAGTCACTAAGATTATAAGATTTAAAAAAATCAATTTAAAAAGAAACGCATTGCATTATCTTCAAATATGAAAACCAACCACGAAATAATAGGTAAACTTCACAGTAACGAAGTTCATTACTGTAATCAAATTCATTAAGAATAACTTCGTAGACATAGCGAAAGCATGAAGTACTGCCTTTAGCAGAGACTCACAAAGTGTCCACATGAAGATAAGGTAAGATTATAACTATGAAATTATTTCCACGGCTCTAACTTGCTAGAAGAAACGAGGTGGATATTATGCAGTCGAAGCGTGTGGGAAGTGGGGTAAAATACAAAGACTCTTGGTCTGTGGTTGAAAAGGAAGGAAACTAATGGATAAATACGTTGGTTTGGCAAAAGGAAGAGTAATTTGCTTTCAGAAATGTAACCAATTATGATAATGGTGGTGAAGATAGATGTTTTTTTTTTTTTTTGGTAGTAGTAGTAGTATTAATGGGATTATTATCATTATCGTGATTATCAAAATTCTTGAAGTGATTTGAGGTTGCTTTATTTTGGTGTAAAATGGGATGATGATTAACAACATAAATATTAAAAAATGGCACACATTACGAATTTATGATAACCATTTCAAACGCTATCATTATCATTAATACTTTTATAATTGTTGCTATTTATATCAGTGTTATTATTGTTGATGTTGCTGTTACTATTATTATCATGATAAACTGCACTGAAGTAGTTTGACCGTCAGTTTATGCAAATGTATTATTTACACGACTATCCGATTAGGGAGGTTAAAAAGGAAGGTAGGAGGGAAAGGAGAAGAAATGGGGAGACAGAGAAAGGGAGGGAAAATGTAGATTGGTAAGGGGAAATAGAGGGGACATAAAGAGGGGACCTATACTTGTCATCATCAATATTAATTATCGCAATTGTTATAATTAGCGTTATAAAACACAATTATGATATATTTGATGTCAGACGACGTGATGGCAGCAGTAACCGGATTGAAATAACAGGCGGAACTACTGTTACCGAAGAATTATCTTTTATTCTGATTTTTTTGTTGTATTAAATATATGGTTGAGTTTTTGTAAATGAAAATCGCGAACTCAGTTTCATATGAATTGTAAATATATAAGTAATGTGAAGAGTGTAATAGTAATGAAAGAATGGGAAACAAATATAAACACCGCCGTGTTTCTTGTACGCTTACACATTTAATTGTCGGCGCCTTGGAGTACGTTTACTTCACAGTACAAAACCAAATCATGGCGTTAGGTCTAACTGACACAGAAAACAATAAGAATTGATAGATATGTGTGTGTGTGTGTGTGTGTGTGTGTGTGTGTGTGTGTGTGTGTGTGTACATATATATGTATGTATATACACACACACATATACATGCATATACATACATATATACATATACGTGTGTGTGTGAATATTCGTATATATAAATATATATATATATATATATATATATATATATATATGTGTGTGTGTGTGTGTGTGTGTGTGGGTGTGTGTGTGTGTGAGTGTGTGTGTATGTATATATATACATATATATACATACAGATATAAACACATATATAATATACACATGTGTGTGGGCATATTGATATATTTAATCTCATGCAGCACAGAAAGAAAAGAAATTCCATTTTTCCTTTTTCTTTTCAAGAAAATATTATTCCGTTCTCTTCAGGATTTCTTGAATTTCCATTCGGCTCAACTTAAATCTGTATCTAATTAGCATGTAAACGACACCATAAGAAAGCAAGCACAGTTTCCTCGGTTTTGCCAACTTAATCATAAAACTTTAGACCAGGAAGATAAAGCTGAACAAAGGGAAAATCGAGCCTTGATTAGCGGCGTGAGTTGGCAACACTTTTTAAGAGTGAAGAAATAGAGTTTCATTTCTATCTTGACCTGGTTTCTTTTTCTAAGGTTTTTGTCATTAATTATCATTGTCATTAGTATTATCGTTAGAATATTTATCATTAGTATTATCGTTAGAATATTTATCATTAGTATTATCGTTAGAATATTTATCATTAGTATTATCGTTAGAATATTTGTCATTAGTATTATCGTTAGAATAATTATCATTAGTATTATCGTTAGAATATTTGTCATTAGTATTATCGTTAGAATAATTATCATTAGTATTATCGTTAGAATAATTATCATTAGTATTATCGTTAGAATATTTGTCATTAGTATTATCGTTAGAATAATTATCATTAGTATTATCGTTAGAATAATTATCATTAGTATTATCGTTAGAATAATTATCATTAGTATTATCGTTAGAATATTTGTCATTAGTATTATCGTTAGAATAATTATCATTAGTATTATCGTTAGAATATTTGTCATTAGTATTATCGTTAGAATAATTATCATTAGTATTATCGTTAGAATAATTATCATTAGTATTATCGTTAGAATATTTGTCATTAGTATTATCGTTAGAATAATTATCATTAGTATTATCGTTAGAATATTTGTCATTAGTATTATCGTTAGAATAATTATCATTAGTATTATCGTTAGAATATTTGTCATTAGTATTATCGTTAGAATATTTGTCATTAGTATTATCGTTAGAATAATTATCATTAGTATTATCGTTAGAATAATTATCATTAGTATTATCGTTAGAATATTTGTCATTAGTATTATCGTTAGAATAATTATCATTAGTATTATCGTTAGAATAATTATCATTAGTATTATCGTTAGAATAATTATCATTAGTATTATCGTTAGAATATTTGTCATTAGTATTATCGTTAGAATAATTATCATTAGTATTATCGTTAGAATATTTGTCATTAGTATTATCGTTAGAATATTTATCATTAGTATTATCGTTAAATCTGTTTTCATTGTCACTATTTTCGTCTTTTTTGTTATCATTATCACCATATTCCTCCTCACCATCACCATCTTCCTCTTCATCATCATTACCGTCTTCATCATCATCATCACCATATTCCTCCTCATCATAACCATCTTCCTCATCATTATCATTACCGTCTTCATCATCATCATCACCATCATTATTGCGATCATCATCAGTAGTAGTAGTACAAATGGTAGTGGTGGTAGTAATAGGAGCAGTAGTAGTATTTATAGTAGCATCATTATTATTGCGGCCATTAGCATTATCATTACCATCATCATCATCATCATCATCATCATCATCATCCTCATAATCATCATCACCATCATCATCATCATCATAATCATCATATTTCATTTGTTCTTTCGTACTCATCCCTTTCTTATTTTCCTTTCATAAGACAAATATATTTTTTCGTATTAGAGATAACAAAGTAATGATAACGGTAATAGGTAGAAAAATGTTGACGGTGATCACAATAAGGGAATTACGAAGATAGAAATGAAATGTTGATGAAATATTAACAA
>NC_061856.1:29729001-29731501 GCF_019202785.1 Penaeus chinensis
TCATCTTCATCATCATCATCATCATCATCATTATCATCATCATCATGACCATCATCATCATCATCATTATCATCTTCACCATCATCATCATCATTATCATCATCACCATCATCACCATCATCATCATCATCATCACCACCATCACCACCATCATCATCATTATCATCATCACCATCATCATCATCATCATCATCATCATGACCATCATCATCATTATTATCATCATCACCATCATCATCATCATCATGACCATCATCAGCAGCAGCAACAACAACAACAACAACAACATCATCTTCATCCTCATCATCCTCATCATCATCATCATCATCATCATCATTACTACTATTATTGGTATCTTGTTTACTGTCATTGCTATTACTATTTGTATCAACACTAAAAATTGAAAACTTGTTAGAGGGAAGTTGACGTTCCCCCGTTCTGGTGTGTCCTAAAGAGACTCATATTTTTCCGTATTCTTCATCTCAGATAATCAGTAGAATGGCACACAGGAGCTCGATGTTACGTTGAATATTAAACAGCCTTTATGGGATTTTCGCTGTTTCCGCTGGCGCCTGATGTCAAGTACAAGGCCTGATCCAACACACGAGGGAAAACCTGAAGTACACAATTTCAGTCTGTGGGGAAGTTGCAATAATTTCCTACAAAATGAGGTTGAAAAGAAGGCACTCGTTTTATGTTTCTGGAAAGTAAAGTTAATAATGGAGCTTTATAAAGGGCCGAAATGACGAGAAGATTGTGCTAGTGCTTCTAAAATGCAGTTATGCTAATTGATGCGTCAGAATAAAGCAGCACAGGTCTAATAAGCTAATAACATTTCTCGGCAGTTGTGAACTACACCGACGAACTTATACGTTGAAGTCCTTTGCGTATTTTTCTTCACTCTTTTGAAAAGAAAAAATGAAATAAGCAGATAAAGTATAACGGTAACGACAGTAATGACAACAGCAGCAACACTTACAACAAAACAACAATAACAATTATAATAATTATAATAACAATTATAATATTAATCATCATTATCATGATAATAATGATAAAATAAGCGCCTTTTCTATGTATCATATGAAAAACATCTGGTTTGACATTCCGAAAACCTTGCACTAGATATGTGTCATTTTACTTCCCCTGACATGCCACTGGATTACAGAGGGGCAAAAAGTACTCGTACATGAATTAGCGGCAGGCTTATCTAACTACACAAGAATTTCGTATTATTGCCCAGCGTTCCATGAGTCAGTGTGCTTGGTCTCCTCTCTTTGAATATTTGCTTTGATCTGTTTCATCAAATGCCAAAGTTATTTGCATATGTAGATTACACTATAAACCACTTTGAAATTCTTAAAAAAAAAAAAAAAAACCGCATTAAACAAAAATCATCAAAACCTTAGTTCCTTCGAGTAAACTCTAACAAAGGAAATACGCCTTAAATGAATCACATGCTTTAGAGTCCGTAAGCTAATACTAGATACCTGGAAGACCCATGCTACTGAGCTCTAGCAGAAGGAGCGTGGGAATTGGCTGCTCGGAAACAGATTGAGGGGTGTTCTGTTTAGACGTAGGCTGCGGATTCACGTCATTACAGAAGGGGCAGGGCGACGTTTATCCCCTTGTACAAGGTTAGATTCAAGTACAAGTCGTTGTTTTAATTCGTATACACACACCTGCAGATACATGCACACAGATACACAAAGCAAGCATACTCACAAAGACTGGGAGGGAGAGATGTATTTTAGAGGTAGTTCATAATTGTCTGAACACAACAGTTCAAATAATATCGATGTATTGCAATTAATTATCATCACCAACTTGCCAATTATCACATAATTAATCACTAGCCTGTCATCATCAATCAGCACCAACCTGTTAAGCAACCTCGTCAAAAATGGCTGAATAAATAAATGTAGTGTCGATCTCCCAAATTTAATTCTTTCAGTTTTACACCTCGCACGTGTGTGTGTGTGTGTGTGTGTGTGTGTGTGTGTGTGTGTGTGTGTGTGTGTGTGTGTGTGTGTGTGTGTGTTAGTGTGTGTGGGTGTGTGGGTGTGGGTGTGTGAAGGTGCCTGGATGCGTCCAAGTGTGTGGGTGGCTGTAACACTTCTATGTAGTGTATGTACCGTATAAAATGTACTTCGTGTATATGTGTATGAATACATGTTTATATCTTCAATGTCCCTGTACGTGGGTGCGTGCGTCAGTGCTTCGATAATGAGCGCATTCATTACTACGACAGGTTGGAACGACGTAGCTTTATCCAATTCAGCGCATCATTGCCCCTATCAAAGCCCCTAACGATGATCCCTTTTTAACACGAAATCTCCAACATAGGATCACCACCTGTAATATAACCCTCAGCGCCCCGAACCATCTGTTATGAGGAACCATCTGATGTGGAAAATAACCTGTTATGAGGGGGTATCTCTTACAAAGCCTAAGCGTTATCAAGATCATCCATTACTTCTATTGCTTATTACGCACTAAC
>NC_061856.1:29801501-29804001 GCF_019202785.1 Penaeus chinensis
GTAGGGCACCTCTATCGTCCCTAGATTATACTCACCCAATATATGGTAATCAGAGTGTATACACTTGTACGCGCGCGCACGCATATATACACATATATATATATATATATATATATATATATATATATATATATATATATACATGTATATGTATACATGTGTGTGTGTGTGTGTGTGTGTGTGTGTGTGTGTGTGTGTGTGTGTGTACAATATCCACATCTTCCCCTCTGATTCGTGACAAAACTCAATCTATCAAACCGAAGAAAAGTCCTGTAACATTTCACCTTCCATAATGACCTCTTTTTTTTTCCTTCCTCCTAATGACACCCTTTCCCCCTCCTCTTCCTCCGACCCTCTTTTCCTCCTCTCATTTCTCTCTTCCACCTTACTTTCTTCCTCCATATTTTCCTGTTTCATTGCCCCTCTCTTCTGCATTATTTTCCTCATACTTTATTTTATTCTCAATTTCTTTTTCCTCCTCCTTGTCTTTCTCTCCCTCCTCCTTCTTCTACTCTTATTTCTTCTTCTTCCCTTCCTCCTCTTCCTCCTCTTCCTCCTCCCCTCATCCTTCTCCTCCTCCTCCCTCTCCTCCTCCTCCTCCTTTTCCTCCTCTTCCTCCTTCTCCTCCTCTTCCTCCTCCTTCTCCTCCTCCTCTTCTTCTTTTTTTCTTCTCTTATTTCTTCTTCTTCTCCTCCTTCTCCTCCTCCTCTTTCTTCTCCTCTTATTTCTTCTTCTTCTTCTTCTCCTCCTGCTCCTCTTCCTTCTCCTCCCTCTCCTCCTCCTCCCTCTCCTCCTCCTCCTCCTCCTCCTCCTCCTCCTCTTCTTCTTTCTTCTCTTTTTTCTTCTTCTTCTCCTCCTTCTCCTCGCCCTCCTCCTCCTCCTCCTCCTCCTCTTTCTTCTCCTCTTATTTATTCTCCTCCTCCTCCTCGTCGTCGTCCTCCTCCTCCACCTCCTCCTCCTCTTTCTTCTCCTCTTCTTCCTCATCCTCCTCCTTCTCCTCCTCCTCCTCCTCCTCCTCCTCTTCCTCCTGCCCCTCTCTTCTGCATTATTTTCCTCATACTTATTTTTTATTCTCCTTTCTTTTTCCTCCTCCTTGTCTTTCTCTCCCTCCTCCTTCTTCTACTTTTATTTCTTCTTCTTCCCTTCCTCCTCTTCCTCCTCCTCCTCCTCTTTCTTCTCCTCCTCCTCCTCCTCCTCCTCCTCCTCCTCCTCCTGGTCCTCCTCCTCCTTCTTCCCCCCCCCTCCTCCCAGGTCACGCAGGTCTCCTCCAGCACCGCCGTGGTGACCTGGCGGCACAACAGAATGGGAGCGCCCGCCTGGGGATACACCATTAGGTACAGAACCATCGGCAAGGCGAACCAAGAGGTGAGTTACCTTGGCTTATTTATTGTGGTTCTTTGCTCTCTCTCTCGCTCTCTTTCTCTATCTCTCTCTTTCTCTATCTCTTTCTCTCTCTCTCTCTCTCTCTCTCTCTCTCTCTCTCTCTCTCTCTCTCTCTCTCTCTCTCTCTCTCTCTCTCTCTCTCTCTCTCTCTCTCTCTCTCTCTCTCCGTTTTCCTCTTCTTTTCCTCTTCTATGGATACTCTCACCCTCTACAGACTTACAATAATTTATCATATAATTCGTTAAGGGTGTCACCTGCTTATAATAACATTTGTTATGAGAGAAAGCTTATTTGGGTGTAGACGCTTCATACTTATTGACGTTATTGCATGATAACTGCTTCAGTAACATGCGAAATTATGAATGAGTGTCTCGTGTTATCCTTGGTTCAATCAAGGTCAGATATCTTCTAGCACTTCTCAGTACATTCGAAGACCTTTGATCACGTTACAAATTTCACATTGGCTGTTTATTACGTTGTCGGTTACTTAGAAACGTAACCTGAAGAGGGTATTATTTTGAGGCAAGGATTCAACTATTCAACTCTGAGGGAAAGAGAAGCAAGTTCCTTATGACATTTCAGCGACGCAGGATGTGAGTATAATGTGAGCTTCCTGGGTAAACTTATATGGCTTGATATCTCAATGCGAAGGATAATACCAACGATACCAAATGAATGCACGCCTTTGGCTCGATTGGAAGAGCAAAACATAGAAGGAGAAAGGATAGCTGAGGGCAGTTGGAAGAAGGAAGGGGAGAATGTGGAAAGAGAGAAGGGCGTTGAGGGAACATAAGAAGCGAATGGTGAATGGAAGTATCATTTCAAATTATACTAATAATTATACTGATAACATGTAATATCACAAGGAACGGTTGATACACTTGGGCAAATACAGTTGTTAATCAAGTATGGATGATATTTGTCATGTTGAATCCATAGAGAAGGTAATCAAACATTGCTTTCTCGTTCATGGTGCTTGGTTTGATTTACTCTATTGCAGCCCCATTCATCTCAGATCTAGAGTTTAGCAAGGGAGAGAATTTAAACTAAAGTAATTAGAGACTGTGACTACTTTGAATAGAAGGGTCAAACCAGCGAAATAACCTCTTTCAGAACC
>NC_061856.1:29811501-29814001 GCF_019202785.1 Penaeus chinensis
TGATGATGATGGTGATGATGGTTATGATGATGGTGATGATGATGATGGTGATGATGATTATAAAATGATGATGATGGTGATGATAATGATAATGATGATGATGGTGATGATGACGATGGTGATGATGGTTATGATGATGATGATGGTTATGATGACGATGGTGATGATGGTTATGATGATGATGATGGTGATGATGACGATGGTGATGATGGTTATGATGATGATGGTGATGATGATGATGATGATTATAAAATGATGATGGTGATGGTGATGATAATTGATAATGATTATGATGATGATGGTGATGGTGATGATGGTGATTATGATGTTGATGGTGATGATGACGATGGTGATGATAATGATGCCGATGACGCCAATTTGATGATGATGATGATAATGATGAAGGTGATGATGATGTGGAGGAGGAGGAGGAGGATAATGGTGATGATGATGATGACGACGACGAAGAAGAAACGTAGACACGATGATGATGAAAAAGGAAGGAATAAAGCATGAAAATGTAAAGATGTGAGAGAAAAGAAAAGGAAGACACAAAGAAATGTGAATGAAAAACAAGTTGACAATTAAAAATGATCATAATAACACACGATAAATCTGGTGCTTTCATATGGAATTAGCACATTCGGTCTGATTTATATTTCACAGTAAGTCAAAGCGATAGAGAAAAAAAAAAAAAAAAAAAAAAAAAAAAATGTAATTTCATTTTCATATGATGTGATGTGTGTTTCTCTGTCAAACATTTGCAAACATACATTTTTTTTTTCTCTCTCTCTCTTTTTCTTCAATCCCTTTAATCGTTATTCACAGAAGCAAAATATTAATCCCAGATATATCACCTCCCTAATAACCAATCCGCTATTCCCTAATCACCATTAACAATCAATTGTATGTACTAACGCCCGCCTCCTTTCCCTCCCACCAATCAGACCTGTCCGAGGGCGTGGCCAGCACCAGCATGGACAGCAGTCAGTCGAGAATGCCACGCCTCATTCTCCTGCTGCTCTCCCTCACCGGCACGGCGCTCCTCATCGTCAACGTGTCCATCATAGTCTGTTTCCTCAGGCGAAGGGCTCAAAGGAGGAGCTTGTCGGGTAGGAAGGGGTTGTTTACATGTTTTTTTTTTTTTTTCGTTTTTTTTTTTTTTTTTTTATTACTTTTTTCAGAGGGTGGATGGAAGTCGAGGGTAATGGGGAAGAGGTAGTAGAGGTGGAGGGTGAGGGAGAGTAAGAGTGATAGAGAGTAAGAGTGGAAGAGATTAAAAGAGACAGAGAGAGTGAGAGAACGAGAGAGAGAGAGAGAAAGAGAGAGAGAGAAAAAGAGAAAGAGAAAGAGAAAAAGAGAGAGAGAGAAAGAGAGGGAGAGGAAGAGAGAGAAAGAGACAGAAAGAGAGAGAGAGATAGAGAGAGAATAACTATTCAACTTTGCTGATCAGTTTAAACCACCCTATTAATATTTTCATAGCGCCACTGGTCTCTTATGTTAGCATTCACTTTCTTAAAGGTCTGTACATGACTTAAGATTGCTCAATATGTAAATAAAATAGAAGATTGTCCACTGTGCCGCCCATTGTCATCCCTTGCAATATATCTCTCATCTGTCCACTAACTGCACGGCCCACTGGGTGCTTTTGCAATCACTCTGCAAACCTACCAACTGTGTGATAACCTTGCAACTGGCTTGACTGATGCTGGTACTGCATTGCAAAGCTTTCATCTGGCCACTCATTGGTTGATAGAGGGACTCAGGTTTGAACTAAATTAACTGTTGCAAGCCTATAATCTCTCCGTTGTTGATTTAAGACAATTCTGTATTTCATTAAGGGTGACAGTTATATCCGGTACGTCTGAGTAATGTAATTAGTATAGGTGTGTGTGTGTGTGTGTGGTGTGTGTGTGTGTGTGTGTGTGTGTGTGTGTGTGTGTGTGTGTGTGTGTGTGTGTGTGTTGCTATGGGTGAGACCGAGAGAGGGAAACAGAGATAGAGACATATAGAGATAGAAATAAAGATAAAGAGAGAGATAGAGATGCAAAGCGTATCAGTGAGAACGTACAGAGAAAAAAACTGGAGAGCAATGCGTCCACAAACCAGACACACAACCACCACATATACTTATACCTTCCCTGACGATCTTCTTTTCCTCAGATTCCAGCTCCAAGTTCACTCTCTCTACGTTACCATCAAGCAAAAGCACCTTTGATGTATACGCACCAGCTGGGACACCACCTGCGCCTCACGTGGACCGCCTGCCTCTTACTGCTGCAAGCACGATCTCACCTCCAGACTATCAGGTAGGAGGAGGATGCGTGTGTTTATTCGAGTAAATAAGTGGGTTGGTTATGACGATGGAAGCGATGATGATAATGAATATGGTGTGGGGTTTATGATGAAGATGAAAATGAAAAGTTAGCAGAAGTAATGATGATAATGGTATTAAACACAATGATGATAACTGACAGATTATAGCAATGCTAATTACAAG
>NC_061856.1:29899001-29906501 GCF_019202785.1 Penaeus chinensis
CCATAACGTTCTCTTTATGCTCTGTAAATATTAGGTCAAGAATAGACGGTCTATCTAGCCCTCTTATCCTGGTATGACCTGTTACATTCTGGAAGTGACAAAATTCATTTATGACTTCTCGTAAATTCGCATTCCACGAAACTTTCCCAGTCAGATTTGCTGCTAAAACTCCCTGTTACAAGAATTTCTTTTGCATTAGTTTCCGGAAGTGTAGCCCTTCTTCAAGGCTCTTTAATGTTACTTCAACAAGTTTTTTGTAGTTTTCTTGTGACCACACAGATGTATGAGGTGGCATATACACTGTGGTTATTATTATTTTTACTCGGTATCTACCTTAATTGCCTTTAGTTCTACTATGGGATCTTGCTGAATCCCTATTTCCTTCATAAAAATTTGTCTCCTTGTTAACGTTGCTACCCCCACCCCTACATTACCATTGACCTTATCTTTTATCCAGATATTGTAGTCTCTGAGTCCCAATTTACATCGTCTACGGAGGGATCCAGTTTGGATTCAGTGATGCATATAACATCTATTTTATTACTTTCAATAATTGCATCTAGCTCAAGTAACATCGAACATAATTCATCTATATTTGTATAAACTATTTATTTATAATCTTTTGGTATTTCTTTTGGCTGCAAGGCTAATGACTGTCTGTCTCTACATTCTGGTTCCGATAGTAAACTTGTTTTGCTTGGAGGCCAGATGTGCATTTTTTTTTCTTCAGTCATTTGTTATTCATTACATCAGTAGCTATTAGCTTATTCACGAATGTCACCTTTAAAGGGCGTTTCCTTCCCTTTCCGAATAATACCAACTTCCTGTGGGCTATGATATTCTGCTCCGAGAATTCAGGATTTATGACCCTGAGAATGTTGACATAAAATTTATTTTGTATCATTCGATTCCATCTTCTACAACCTTTTTCTTTGTGTCCCAATATGACTATGTCCTTGTTTACATTAGCTAAATTTGCAATATTCCTTCCAAGGTGTGACTTAAAGATGTGTTTGTTTTTTTTTCCCCTTTTTCTTGATGTCTTTTTGAACTTTTTTTTCCATTTCATTTACATTTTCCTTTTCTTTAGATACATGGGCACATATGTAGCTGTCATCTTTTTTGCCTCTTCCATTATTTGAGACTGACTGTTTGACAAATTGCTTCCGATCTGCTTAACAGTTTCCTGTACTTTGATTATTTCATCAAGTTTTTCTTGCAGATTCTTTGCCTCGATTTAACAAATGTTGCCAATCTTGGTTTCTTATTATTCCATCTTTTCCTTGAGTTTCTTAATTTTGATGTCAAACTTGTCAGTATTCTCTTCCTGAATAGTTGCGTTCCTGCGCAAATTTTCCACCAATTCCTCTAAATTTACGTTTTCTTCGCGTATTTTCGAACATTCTGCTAATGAGTTGTCTACCTTGGTTTCAAGAGCCTCATTTCTATCTGCTGCTTCTGTTGGTTTAGTTTCCTGGTTAGAACGGTTACTCATAAAACAAACACAAAAATAGAGCTGTACTCACGGCAGTTGTCTCTAGGTGAGAAAACGCTTACCATGCAGTATCAGCGGTCACTTCTCGCCTCCCTCTCCTTCACTCTCACTTCCCGGATCACAAAGCCTCACTATCTTTTTCAATTTTCATTTATTCGTTCACTTTATAACCCAAATTGTTCTTTCAACATGAACCGTACACATTTACAGAACCCATGGCTAGCAGACTTAGACCACCCATTGCCTGATCTCCATATTTAACATGTAAGAGCTGTACTTCACTGATGCGATGTACTGTACGTGTGTGAATGTGTCTTTGTGTGTGTGTGTGTGTGTGTGTGTGTGTGTGTGTGTGTGTGTGTGTGTGTGTGTGTGTGTGTGTGTGTGTGTGTGTGTGTGTGCATATTTTAAACTAAAAGGTATGTCAGAGGATGCCAACTAGAAATACTAGGCTCCATTATCATGCTAAATAAGTTCATACGGTCCCAATGCTCATCGAGAGTGCCACAGAAGATGGAAACAGCAGTAAAATATTGATAGTAATCAACCCCCTCCTGAAAAAGACCACCAAAGTACGAAATCATTAGAAATGGCAAGCATCACTTGTCCCCATACCCATAGGATTCCGAGTAACAGTGCCAAGTCGCACAGGTATTACGGTTTTCCCCAAGTAGATTCTATTGGAGAGGTAAACCCCAGGGTAGCAAGCAGGAATTGGGGGTAAATTTCTTAGTTCACAAACGTTTTGAAAATAATATCGTGGAATACTATAGCATAAGCGAAAGAGTGGCTTCACTAACAAAAAAATTAAACAATAGGTACAACTTAAAGATTGTTGAAGTCTATGCTCCACAGTGATGATGAAATAGAAAGCTTCTGTGAAGATGTTCCTCTAGCCAGCGAGAGAGTAAAAACTCATTTCACAATAATTATGGTAGACTTTAATGCCAAAATAGGTAAAAAGACAGAAGGAGAAACCGTAGTGGGGAATCACGGAGTAGACACTAGGAATGAGAGTGGACAAATGCTTTTTACGGAGGCTCGATCATCTAATATATTCTTAGAAAAAACTAGAGCGGAAGTGGACACGGAAGTTGCTATCGGACATCAAAATCGAAATTGACTTCATAATTTCAAATAGGCACGATATATTAAAAATATTATTAATAATAAATGTTGGCAGCAACCATAGAATGGTCAGAGGCTAAATCAGATTACAAATTTAACGAATTTGAAGACCAGTGACAGAATTTAATCTTAACATCCAAAACAGATAGTCCCTACTCAGCAACAAAGATCTCAATATTGACCAAATTAACGAACAGTTCAATGACATAATAAAGGAAGCTGCATTTGAAGTAGATGGTAAGAATGACAGGCAAAGCTCCAGCAAGCTCTCGGTAGAAACTAAACAGCTAAACTAAACGTACGGTCATGAAAGTATCATCAAACAGGAACAAAATAGAATTAGCTGAACTAACAAAGACTATGAATAAAAAGGAGAGAGAAGATGTCCGGAAATTCAATACTCATGAGAGCAGCTAAAATGAAACTTGGAATAGAAGTCTAACGCCATAACTAGAGACATAACAACAGAGTAAACAATAAGTGCACTTAAAGGCATCAAGAAAAGAAAAACGCCAGGTGAAGACCGAATTAGTATGGACCTTATAATAGATGCAGCAGAAATTGCAACAGTGAAACTAGCCAGTCTTTTTAACAAAGGCCTTCTCAACTGAAAAAATCCGAAAGCTTGTAAAAACGCAACAATTATTTTGATACATAAAAAGAGAGAACAGGCAGGCTTCTGCAGTGGATTCTCATCAACAGACCGCATCCACACGCTCACCCAAATATGGCATTCATCAATTACGAAAAGGCATTTGACTCTGTACAACTACCAGCAGTAATAAAAGACGAAGACAGGGAGTAGAGGAGGTATATTGTAAAAGATATATATACGAAGATGGGACAGCAATCATCAAGCTCCACACAGAAAACGCTAAAATACCAATTAAAAAGGGCGACACCATCTCACCAAAACTGTTTACAGGTTGCCTTGAGGAAATATTTAAGGCTGGTGTGTCTTCTGCTCCTTGCCATTATTTGTAAATAGAAAAGACGTTAACCAATGCCCCCTCCCAATTATGACCTAAAAATCAGAAACATGGATTACAACCAAATTACTGGAGAGGAAATTAATATGTGCCCAGAGAGGGATGGAGAGGTTGTTGCTGGAAATTAGCCTAAGAGATTGAATGAGAGCAACGTGGATCAGGAAACAGACAAAAGTGGAAAATATACTTGTGAGCATCAAAAAGAAGAAATTGCGATGGGCAGGTCATATATATCGGAGACAGGACGACAGATAAACAAAGAAAGTAACAGACTTGGCTATAGATAACTGAAAGAGTCCAAGGGCCAGACCAGTGACAAGATGGCGTGACAAAATAACAAAAAAAAGGGTCCAAGACTGAAAACGAAAATCGCACGACAGACAAGATTGGAAAAGATTGGGAGAGGCCTACAAGTGGATTGATTCAGGATGAGGATAATAAATATATATGTATATTTATATATATATATATGTTTGTGTATATGTGTGTACATATATATATATATATATATATATATATATATATATATATATATATTCATACCCTCGTTTATGTCTGTGTGTGTGTGTATATATATATATATATATATATATATATATATATATATATGTCTGTGTGTGTGTATATATTTGTATATATATTTATACATATATGTGTGTGTGTGTGAGCGTGTGCGTGTGCGTGTGTATGTGAATATATATGTATATATATACATACATACATATATATACTTATATGCATACATGGATATGTATATACATATGTATGTGTGTGTATATATATATATATATATATATATATATATATATGTAAGTGTATATATATGCATATATATATATACATATACACATATGCATGTATACATATGTGTATTAATTTACAAATCTGAATACATATTTATATATACATATATTCATTCATGTGTATATATACATATATTGTGTATGTATATACATATGTGTGTGTGGGTGTGTGCATGTACATATATACATATATGTATATATACTTACATTTTTTTTTCAACATCCATTCACTCCATTGCAGGACATAGGCCTCTCTCAATTCACTATTGAGAGGTTATATATATGTGTGTGTGTGTGTGTGTGTGTGTGTGTGTGTGTGTGTGTGTGTACGGTGTGTGTATATATATATATATATATATATATATATATATATATATATATATATACATATATATATATATATTCTCTCTATATGTGTGTGTGTGTGTGTGTGTGTGTGTGTGTGTGTGTGTGTATGTATATAGCTAGATACATACATACATACATACATACATGTCTCTGTGTATGTGATACATGTACTCATGTATGTATATATTTATTTACACCTTCGATTTCATGGGTCATCAGTGTCTTCATAAAATTCATAAAAGTTTATTATCAGACAATAAATATGACGAAACTGACTGAGGAGATAAAAGCATGTTCATATTTACACAGACCTGTCTTACGTAACACAAAATTCACACGCAGAATAATCATTGCGTAGTATATTTGATAATGGTAATAGCCGCGCCATTTCCTTTAGGAGTTGGGAGGATAAAAGGAATATGGAAACATGGCTTCGCAATATACTTTCCTCTTTATCATGTTCAAAGCGTAGTTCCTGCTATTTTCCACAGCTTATTATTCTATCATAATATTCTATCGCAATATTTGTCTTATCTTTTTCCCGATTTATGTGCACTGTAATTCCTTATAGCAACTTTCGTGCAAGAATTTTGTCAATTACTTTTCCTTAAAACTCTTTCCCAAAACGAGTGTATATTGTAAAGCCGTAGCTAGTCCTGGTTGCTAAAGTAGTTATTATACACTGGAAAAGTAACCATGCGTCCTGCAACCTTAGAGTTTAATGCATTACCTTGAACATACTTATATAATTCATGTACATATTTCCTTAGCTGGGAACAGCCTATTCTGCTACTTTACTTTATTTTCTATTACGCCGTTGAAAAAGACCAAAATGTTGATACATAGTTGAACATTCGCAATAACACCCTCTTTACACAGCAATTTCCGATACCCCTGTCAATTTTCATAAAAAGAGAACTTACTGCGAATCATTAATGTTAATAAGGACCGTTTCGTATTAGGAATAAGCACACTAGGAAGTCTTAACAAATGCCTGGCCTTGACTGAACATATTGCTTTGGGACTCTGTGAGACGGCATTCATTATTTCGCTCAGTTTGCAGTTATTACATAGTTGGGAACGCCAATACTTGGGAAGCGTTAGCGCTGATAAACTCATGCTTTCACTGACAGGCGTTAAGGAACGGTCACACAAGTCTTGTCTTCAGCGTATCGAAGTGGATGTGTATATAGATTTTTTTTTTTTTTTATGCGAGACATCAGTGTTAGATGAAATATACCTTACTTATTTCTACGGTACAATTGTACCCAACATGATATATCAATCACCGTTTATATAATCAAGTAATAAGCTTTTAATTATATTACAGTTTTTGTTTTGGTATCCTCTTTCCCTCTCTAGCGGGGACGAAAGACCTGAAAAGACCAAAATGTCTACAATAATCTTGTGGATGAACCAAGCATCAATATAATCGTGGACACAATTGAACTAAATCGAATTTAATCGATTGACAATAAACTTGGAAAAGCCAATCCACCCATTTCATTCATTATTATGCATCGTACAACCATGTCAGCTACACCGGTACCCCATATTTCAGAAATAGAAAATTCAGAAATATTCAGCAATATACGAGAAACGTAGTTATGGGCTGAAAAAAACAAAGTTAGGAGGGAGCAAATACTACAATTAACAGTGAGTAAAATATAAGTATTTGTTGATCGTACTACCAGCCGTACAAAGTTAAGTTTCTTGTTGGTTTCATTCATTATTGTTATTTTTAACATTCTGTTATCCTCTCACTTGGTCCACTAGAGCATAAATAATGTCTCGAGTGAGCTCCGTGTCTTCAGCGTGTTGGAGTGGATGTGTGTTTGCATTCCTTAACCAAATGAACGTTTGTTTGGATACTCTTTAGAGTTTTAGTGAGGCATCACTGTTAGTTTAAATATACATTACTTATTTCTACAATACAATTGTACATGATATATTAATCACAAGCTTTCTAGTAGTTATAATATTGCACCATTTTGTAAGGCAAGTGATTACGCTATGCAGTTCATAGACCGGTAATAATCATAAGGTGCATTAGAGTCTAATTGAGCTTGTTGTCAGTCTGTTTCAAAGAGGTATCAGTAACCCCAGGGAGGGCAATATAGGCAAAGGTGGGTGAAAAATAAATATATAAATACACACATACATGCAGACATACATACATATGTGTGTGTGTATGTATATATATATATAAATATATGTGTGTGTGTGTGTGTGTGTGTGTGTGTGTGTGTGTGTGTGTGTATGTATATATATATATATATATGTATGTATGTATGCATGTAAGTATATGTGATATATATATATATGTGTGTGTGTGTGTGTGTGTGTGTGTGTGTGTGTGTTTGTGTGTGTGTGTGTGTTTGTGTGTGTGTGTGTGTGTGTGTGTGTGTGTGTGTGTGTGTTGTCTTTAAGTAAACTTACCATGTGATGTAGAGAATGGTGTTGTATAGGAACTTTGTTTATAAAGTGTATATATATACATATATATAAATCATATATATATTATATACATGTATATATTATACATACAAATATATACATACATATAAAAATATATGTGTGTGTGTGTGTGTCCCACTGATGGCCAAAGAGATCGTTGTTGTTGTGTCCCCTCGATACAGCGTACTTATGTTGAGACAGACGTCCAGTGAGACGCATATTGCTTATCACAGGAGGCACAAGGAAGATCATAGATGCCCGCCTTTGAGGCAGAGGGAGT